>NC_053389.1:112860466-113050466 GCF_905171765.1 Bufo bufo
GACACAAGGTTTGCACACCTGGATTTGGGGATTTTCTGTCTTTTTTTGTGCAGTTGTTTGCTTAGGGTCATTCTCTTGTTAGAAGATGAACCTTCAGCCCAGTCTGAGGTCCAATCAGGTTTTCATTATAAAACTCTCTGTCCTTTCCGCCTTTCACCGTTCCCTCGACTCTGACTAGTCTCCCTGTCCCAACCACTGAATTACATCCCCAGATCATGATGCTGCCACCTAAATGTTTCACTGTGGACCAGTGCCTGACATCTTCAGACATAATGTTTAGCATTTTGGCCATTCATCAGACCAGAGAATCTTGTTTCTCACAGTCTAAAAGTCCTTTAGATGCTTTTTGCAAACTCCAGGTAGGCTTCCATGCAACTTTTATGGAGGAGAAGCTTCTTTCTGACCACTCTGCCATAAAGCCCTGATTGGTGGAGTGCTGCAGTGATGACTGACCTTCTGGAATTTTCTCTCATCTGCACACAGGATCTTCGGAACTCAGACAGAACGACCATTCAGTTCTTGGTCGCCTCTCTTAGCAAGGCCCTTCTCCCCCGATTACTTTGTGTTAGGGATCAGTCCAACCAGTTTGACATAGGGCTAACAATAAGGGTGTCATCCTGGTGCTTCTCCAGTATTCACCCTTTAACCCCTGCACAGGGATCTGAACTTCACTGCAGGTAAGCAAGGGCCGTTACCTCCTGGGATAGCCCCGGTGTGGTTGGCAGATGACCCACTGGGATCAGGGACTTACATGCAAACACCAGGAGCTCAGGATGCAGAAAACACACCAAAACCGCAGGTATGTGTGAACAGGCACTTAGACAGGCTTTTGGTAACTAGGCGTCCTGGCCTTACAGAATCACGAGGACACAAGTGTAGCGGTCAGAAGGTTCCTGTTTAGTCACAGTGGCCTCTGGTGGCCGGAGGGAACATGACAGTCTGCATAGATATAAGTGCTGAAAATGCTGCTGTTTGATTCAGGGCTGCCTCTTACACAAGTTGAAGCTTGCAGACAGAGTGGTAAGCAAACTCAAGCAGGGCAAATAGGCTGAATACTGGGCAGGAGCATATACAGACAAACTAGGTAAACAGAACTTGACACTGAAAGCTAGAGGTACTGGAACACACGGGTGGAGCAGGTAAACACTGGAGAACACACAGGAACACAGGTAGGGGAAAAAGCAGATATAACGCAGGCAAGAACCCTGACAATAGCTGAAGCACCAAGGGATCAAGTAAGGCTACTTTCACATTCGCATTTTGTCATGGACGGATCCGTTCAGATAATACAACCGTCTGCATCCGTTCAGAACGGATCCGTTTGTATTATCTTTAACATAGCCAAGACGGATCCGTCTTGAACACCATTGAAAGTCAATGGAGGACGGATCCATTTTCTATTGGGCCAGATTGTGTCAGTTTGGCTCAGTTTCATCAGACGGACACCAAAACGGTGCAAGCAGCGTTTTGGTGTCCGTCTCCAAAGCGGAATGGCGACTGAACTGATGCAAACTGTTGCATTCTGAGCGGACCCTTTTCCATTCAGAATGCATTAGAATGCAACATGATCCATTTTGGACCACTTGTGAGAGCCCTGAACGGATCTCACAAACGGAAAGCCAAAACGGCAGGTGTGAAAGTAGCCTAAGGCGTAGTTTGAACACAGTCCAAGGTCAGGGCAGGCTTAATACATGCGTATTCCAGATAGCAAATCTAAAGTCAGGGCAGGCAGCAAGGAGCAGACTCGGCAGATAGGCATGTGTCGTTAGACAAAAGATCACAACTAGAGATGGCCTTGCGGTTCGCCCGGTGGTCGTTTCGCGGCGAACTTTGCGTGTTTGCGATTCGCCAAACATGCGAACATACGGAGAAATTCGCGCCCGCCATATTCTTTTACATTGTGAAGTACTTTGACCCATGACACATCCATCAGGTGGTACAGGACAGCCAATTGAGACGTTTCAGCACATGGAAATACCCCCTACCTTATAAATAAACCTGATCTGGCCGCCATATTACATCCAGTCTTTTGCCAGTGTAGGGAGGGGTTTCTGTGTGGAGCAGGGACAGGCTGTTAGGGACACCAAACGCTAGGTAATAGGGCCACAAAAGTCATTTTAAGCACTAGTATAGGTGTGCTATCTATATGTGTGATACACAGAGGGGTGTGATATACTTATAATATACTTTTATAATGAGTCAAAAACACATAGATCTATATAGTGATCACCTGGAAGTCAGGGGTCTAGAGCATAGGGGCTTACTAGGGCCATTTTTATATAGGGTAAGGTTCCGGGCGGGGTCGCTCTTATCAGGGCGGGTGGTCTGTGGTTAGGCTATCAGGGCCAGAATAGCACCCCCCTGTATGGCAATATCAGGGACAGTTCTTTGCCACCCTGTCCTTCAATATCACATCATCATCTAGCCCAGGGATGGATGTTTTTTTGCTTTCCCTCCTGGATTCATGGATGTGCACTGGAACCCCCCGGATTGTGGTAGGACATATGGTTTCTGATTTAGTGCCGCCGAGCACTTGTTATTGCCTACCATGGGTCAACTGCAGACAAGATTAGGCATTTTCTATTATAGTGCCGGCGATGTGCGGTCCGCAAATTGCGGAATGCACATTGCCGGTGTCCGTGTTTTGCGGATCCGCAAAACACTTACGGACTTGTGAATGGGCCCTCATAGTAAAATTATTAAAGGTTACGTTTTATCTTCATGTATATTCTAATGGATTGCCTTCCTTGTACAATGTTATAATATACTTTCTATGTTAGAAAGTATATTATAGTGCATTTGTATTGTGCAGCAGTTGTGTGCGGTTCTGCTGCGATACTGCAGGTATATAGAGGGACAAGCGTTATTGGAACAAATAATTTCTACTGGTGTGATATATCAGTCGTCCCCCAAAAAAACAGATTGAAGCGGGGTGCTATATACCAATATACTTTCTTTATAGTGCATTTGGGTACTGTATAGTGCATTTGCGCGTGCGCAAAAATTATATTGCCGATATTTTGCATTGAAAACAAAAATGAATAGAGATCGCAAATTTGAATAATACATCTGGTTATGTCACTGTCCATGTTGTGGGACTATTTGTACACTTCTAATAATTATTTCTTGGCTGCAAATATGAGCTTAAGGTTTTTCAGGTTCGCCTGCCATTAAAATGAATGGGACCCGCCGCGAACTTGCAGTTCGCGAACATTTGATGGGGTTCGCGCAATCGCGTTCGCGAACCGCCCCAGCAGATGTTCGTCCATCACTAATCACAACTTTGCTGGTTACTAGATACAAGAAAACCCAAAGCTTAGGCACCCTCCCTGTCTTATATACCAAAAAACCTTAGCCATTGGCTAGGGAAGGATTTGCAGGTGTGCACAATGGCCCTTTAAGAAGCCACATGTGAGCGTGAGCACCAAAAGCCCTATTCACATGACCATATTTTTGCTCCGTATCTGATTCACATTTTTTGCGGATTGGATGCAGATTCATTTTGTCAAGGCACAATGCCAAACATGTCAATAATAGTACCAATAAAAACGTATATTTTCCTGCAAAAAACAAGACCCTACACAAGACGATCAGCAGAAAAATAAAAGAAAATATGGAGACACAAAAACATGATTTTTTTTTTCAAAAACGCTTTAATATATAAAACTGAAGCAAAAAAAAAATTTTAATACACATATTTGGTATTGTCGAGTCGGTCACAAACTGCTGTATAAAAATAACACATGATATATCTTGTCAGGTAAATACCGTGAATACAGTAAAAAAAAAAAAAACACAAAAAGCTGAATACTGAGCGATCAAAAATCATATGTAAAATATGACTAATAAAACTGTCACCTTCTCCTGTAGTTTCCAAAATAGGGTTGCTTTTTGGGAGTTTCTACTGTAGGGGTGCCTCAAGGGGTCTTCAAATGAGACATGACAACTTAAAATTATCCCAGTGAAATCTGCCCTCCAAAAAACATATGATGCTCTTTCCCTTCTATGTCCTGGCGTGTGCCCTTACAGCAGTTGATGACCACATATGGGGTGTTTCTGTAAACTGAATAATCAAGGTAATAAATATTGAGGTGCGTTTAGCTGTTTACCCTTGCTGTGTTACAGGAAAAATTGATTAAACTGGAAAATCTGGCAAAACAAAAGTGAATTTTTTCTTTAATTTTTGTGGAAACTTAAACAGTTAGCAAAGTTTGTAAAATCAGTTTTTAATAACTTCAGGGGTGAGGTTTATAAAATGGGGTAATTTATGGGTGGTTTCTACTATGTAAGCCCCACAAAATGATTTAATAACTGAACTGGTCCTTAAAAAAGTGGGTTTTGGAAATTTTCTTAAATATTTTAAGAATTGCTTCTAAAATTCTAAGCCTTCTAACATCTTAAAAAAATAAAATTACATTTAAAAATGATGCTAAAATAAAGTAGACATATGAGAAATGTAAAGTAATAACTATTTTACGAGGTATCACTATCTGCCTTAAAAGCAGAGAAATTCAAAACATACTGACTCAAATTTATCACTATAACGAAGTACAATGTGTCACGAGAAAAAAAATCTCAGAATGGCTTAGATAAATAAAAGCATTCCAGAGTTATTACCACATAAAGTGACACATGTCAGATTTGGAAAAATCGGCCTGGGATTTAAGGTGAAAAGTGGCTTGGTACTGAAGGGGTTAAACTTAATGGTTTAATATAATTTAACAACAGTTCATACAAGTTACAGACAATACAAAGATACTGTAGATAAAAGAAAAAAGGATTACATAAAAAACTAAACTTACGTCCTTAAAGATGTGGGTCATGTTTTCCTGCCAATGAATTAGCATTTTCTTAAAGTCCTTTCATCCAGGGAGCTGTTTCCTGATGATATCTTATGGGCCCCACATACATATTCTGCCCACGCATGACTAGGTGGGTATTTTAAAACTTTGGCTGGGCAAACACACCCTATGTTCACTTTGCCCAATCATATGGTTAACATAGAATGTCATCTGATGTGTCCTGCCCTCAAGTCAATCCATTTTGGTGACCGGAACTAAATGGGCTTGAGGCTGCGGACCACAAAATATATACAGTCTTGTGAATGCACCCTAATGGAATGGAGACTGGAGTAGTGGAGACAGCTGCTTGTAGAGGTCACAGGATGTCATGGTAAGTAGCAGTCAGTGATGGCCAGTACGCAGTGTTCGCCTGTGAACACATGCGGACTGCCATCTTGACGCACAAGTCCGGCGATGCACAGGTAAGCCCTTACCTGTGCCTGTGCGGCGAGCCGGTCTGAAATCAAATGAAGTCACCGGGAGCAGGCAGTTCCGAGAACAGCCCGATGAAGGCCCCCGGCGGCTGTTCTCTGAACTGCCTGCTCCCACTGACCGCATTTAATTTCAGACCGGCTCGCGGCACAGATAAGGGCTTACCTGTGCATCGCCGGACTTGTGCATCAAGATGGCAGTCCACATGTGTTCGCAGCGATGGACAGGCACCGCTGATCTAACACTTAGTTTGGTGGGACAACCAGCTCTAGGAAGAGTCATGGTTGTTCCAAACTTCTTCCATTTATTAATTATTTAGGCCACTGTGCTCTTGGGAACTTTCAGCGCAGGAGGATTTTTTTTCACTCATCTCCAGAACTGTGCCTCCACACAATCCTGTCTCTGATCTCTACAGGCAGTTCTTTCCTCCTCATGGCTTGGTTTTTGATCTGATATCTGATATTTGTCAGCTGTGAGACCGACCGAATTTACCACAGTGGACTCCAATCAAGATGCAGAAACACCTTAAAGATGATCGAGAGAAATGGGAGGCCTCCAAAGCTAAATTTCAAGTCGTAACATGGAGTCTTAGGCTACTTTCACACTAGCGTCGGGGCTCCGCTTGTGAGCTCCGTTTGAAGGCTCTCACAAGCGGCCTCGAACGCATCCGTACTGCCCCAATGCATTCTGAGTGGATGCGGATCCGCTCAGAATGCATGAGTCTGGCAGCGTTCAGCCTCCGCTCCGCTCAGCAAGCGGACACCTGAACGCTGCTTGCAGCGTTCGGGTGTCCGCCTGGCCGTGCGGAGGCAAACGGATCCGTCCAGACTTACAATGTAAGTCAATGGGGACGGATACGTTTGAAGGTGACACAATATGGTGCAATTTTCATGGTGGTCCCCCATTGACTTTCAATGTAAAGTCTGGACGGATCCGTCTGAACAACTTTCACACTATAATGCAGACGGATCAGTTCTGAACGGATCCAAACGTCTGCATTATAGGAGCGGATCCATCTGTGCAGACAGCAGACGGACCCGCTCTGAACGCAAGTGTGAAAGTAGCCTAAATACTTATGTCCTTGTGAAATTTGTTTATTTTTATTTTTTTTATGATTTGCAAAAATATTTAAAATTCTTTCTAACTGCTTTATTATGGGGTCTTGAGTGCAGATTGATGGGGAAAACTAAATTTTAAAAAAATAATTTAGGACAAGGCTACAACATCACATGTAAAAAAGTTAAAGGGGTTCTCCGGGCTATCCTCAGGATAGGTCATCAATATCAGATTGGCGGAGGTCCGACACCCGGCTCCCACGCCGATCAGCTGCATGAAGGGAAAGCGTGCGCAGTGCAGGTGTGCCATCTCCCTTCTCTCTTCCTACTCACCATAGATAATACAGCAGCGAGTAGGAAGAAAGAAGGGAGACGGCAAGTGCACACTGCGTGCGCCTTCTTTTTATGCAGATGCACCCCTGCCGATCTGATACTGATGATTTATCCTGAGGATAGGTTATCAATATTAAAAGCCCGGAGAACCTCTTTAAGGGGTCTGAAGACTTTCCGAATGCATTGTAGATAGAGAGATCTTAGCTTAGGTACTGGAAATAAAATAGAGAGAGCAAATTAAATCTTGGACGGCGTCTATAAAAACTACTTCCTGAAAATGCATCTTGTTTTTCCTACTCTTGATTTTCACAGTGATAAAAATAAATAAAATTGTATAAAGTTATATATACTCCACACCGGAGGTCGTGTTAAATACAGGAAGACTAAGTGACTCCTGTCTCAGAAGGAAGTGAAGCTCTTAATCTAGATATGGTCAATCTTGAGTCACTTCCTCTAATCTTCCCTGATGGGAAAGTTGCACATTCCATGGCAAATCCATTTTTTATGGAATCTTATTTGTCTCATCAGTATTCGGTTACTATAAATTGATTCCTTTTATAGGACTGACGCAAGATCGTGAATATATACAGAATTAGTGCGGCCTCTGTTTTTTGGCACCTGCTAAGTACAGAGAGATCAGTCTCTTCTGTCAGGGCCTTATAATTAATTCTGCAGTTGTATCACACAAGAAGCCTAGCTAAGGAGACTCACAATTGACTTTGCATCATTTCTCCAGTAGCTGGCAATGGTCCTGGATGTTGTCAAGATAAAAAATAGTTTAACAGAGTACTCCCCTTTGTTAAGCATCCATACAGAACTCTTACAGGACTTGGCCTAGGTATTATGTTCATGGTGGTCTTTATTAAAGGTAAATGGAATGGGGGAAATTTATCAAAACTAGAGCAATTGAAAAGTGGAGATGTTACCCATAAAAACCAATAAGATTCTAGTTTTTTTTTTTGTATGGCCTACCTAGTCCCTACTGGTTTGTACACTCTTTGTGCATCGTCATATGATGCAATGCTTCTATGGGGAGAAGACCTATATAACACAAAATATCTGAAAAACCTCTCTGTAGGTTCATGGCACAAATAGGTATAATATGGGCTCATGGTGCAGTATTGCGCATCTGTATAATGCGAATCGTAAAATTCCTGACTCCCAATCTACTGAAGGAGTATATTGGTACATGACTACCAGGGCAATGATTGCCATGAGTGAAGTTACTCTTGCACCCCCATTGTCCTTTTGCTCCATCTAAATTTCAAGTCATGTTCAGACAGCCATAAGATCGAGATGTCTGAAAAAGAGTGAAAGACAGTGGACCATATATCTAATGTCATACGTAGAAGAAAGGAGAACTCATAGCAAAGATCAAAATGGTCCCCCATTATGGTGTCAGTTTTTGACACACTGCTGTTTTTTTTACAGCTCCATGTCCTTTTCATTTAAGGGGTATCCCTACCTGGGAAATGTATGCCATATCAATAGTATATGCCATAAATGTCTGATAGGTGCAGGCCCCACCTCTGGAACCCCCTCCTATCTCAAACATAGGGCCCTTGAAGTGACCAGAGAGCACATTGTGCATGCAGTATGCTCATGGTGAATGGAAGGACTGCTAGACTTGTAAGGCTTGCACTCCATTCACTGTTATGGGTCATCTGAAAATAGCCAACCTTGCTCGCTAGGCAAAGTCCCATTGCAGTGAATGAAGAGTACACCATTTAAGTATGGTGTTCTTTCCATTAACTTCAGGACCATGTTCCTGAGATAACTGCACTTGATCCACTCCTATCTGACATGTATGGCATATCTTATTGTCATCTCTCATGATTGTCCACTTTTTCAACAGCAAATAGTTGGTGTCCAAAAGCAATTCCTACCTACTCCCCTGGTTGTCAATGTAGAGAGGGGAATAAGCCATTGTCAGACACCTCTGGTGGTGGCTTATCCTCTGCTATAACACATTGCTGAATGATTTCCACTGATAGATGATGTCAGGGAAAAAAAGGATCAGAATATGAGAAGAGTCTGGATAAGCTCCCTCTCTCCTCGCCCACATGCTAAGGATTGACAGTTTTATCCCTAGATGAAAATTGTCAATCATCAGTGGCTGGGGGAGGGAGATGGAGCTCATGAATCACTGTGACTCTTCACCGGCAGTGTGTGACTTCAACCACAGCGTGTGACTCTTCACGCACAGTGTGTGACTCTTCATTCGCAGTGTGTGACTCTTCACCGGCAGTGTGTGACTCTTCACCGGCAGTGTGTGACTCTTCGCCGACTATGTGTGACTCTTCACCGGCGGTGTGTGACTCTTCACCGGCGGTGTGTGACTCTTCACCGGCGGTGTGTGACTCTTCACCGGCGGTGTGTGACTCTTCACCGGCAGTGTGTGACTGTTCCCGGCAGTGGAAACAAAAAGTGGAAGAGCAGCACAACCGGACCTTTAGACCAAAACCGGAATGCAACAGCCGCGATGGGACCGCAGATCCACAGAAGTCCAGGAACAGCAATGAAAGATGGTAGTCACAGCAGCATATCCAGTGCGTCATTTATTGGAAGCCTTGAGTGCACACACACACAAAGTACGACGTTTCGGCTACACAGTAGCCTTTGTCAAGTATACAAAAGGTAAAACCTGGCAATGCTAAATACAGATATGTGACCTCTCCCATCACATGTTGGAGCCAATCATTAAAAGGCTCAGCCCACTCAATGCATCAGTGCAATTAGAAACAGCCTCTTCAGTAATCAGGCTGTCTGAAACATATAATGAAATAAATGTGTACCTGAAACATATAAAACATCGTCCAATAGCGCTAGACATATTCCCATCCACCTCGGCGTCTGGCCAATCGCAGTGCGCATGTCCATGACGTCATCGCGCTATCGCCATGACTCGCTGCCGTCAGTCACGTGCATAATGTGTCATCAAGTCACATGATGATCACGTGTTGGGCGCAAGGTCCTTTGCACACATGAAGATACAACCAACTGGAAGGTCCTGCCAACAGACCTAACTGTTCGGCCTGTGTGTGTCAATGGGGACAAAATCATGTCTCACACACAGACAACAACACAGGGGTAAAGCAATGTATCCACTTTATCTAGATGGATGTTCCATGAGGTCGGACACATATAGAGCATGGCCTTCTAAAATTTAATGGATATGGGAAAAAAACTTAATTCCAACGGAACCGGACGAAACAATGTATCACAGGGGGAAATTCCCCATGTCTGGGCTGTTGTAACTGTGGGAATATGTTAAAGGGGAACACCTTTGTACACCCTTACAGTGGCAAGAAATACAACATTGCACGGTAGTATACATGTCGGTCCAAGTTTGTAATCTATATGATTGTTTGTCCCTGCAGTTTGATCTATGTGGGAGAAACAACCATGGAAATTAGGAAGCGTATTAATAAACACAAAAGCACCATTAGGAAAAAAATGGTGGACAAACCGGTGGCTAAGCATTTTGTTGACTGTGGACACTCTGTCAGCCAATTGAGATTTAGGGTCATTAATTCTGTTGACGTCCCCAAGAGGGGTGGTGATAGGGAGTGCATGTTGAGAAAAAGAGAGCTGAAGTGGATCTTTACATTACAATCGTTACAACCCCAGGGACTCAACATTGAATTTCATGTAAACAGTGTAGATAGATAGGTAGGGTTCTATTTATGTCTGACTCAATATAGACAATGTTTTTAGGTTGGATTATGGTTTATTTGGATTATTTTGTTTGATCACTGAGTTCACATGTCTATTTACAATATATATCTGTGTTGTGTATCTGATACATTGTTTCGTCCGGTTCCGTTGGAATTAAGTTTTTTTACCCATATCCATAAAATTTTAGACGGCCATGCTCTATATGTGTCCGACCTCATGGAACATCCATCTAGATAAAGTGGATATATTGCTTTGCCCCTGTGTTGTTGTCTGTGTGTGAGACATGATTTTGTCCCCATTGACACACACAGGCCGAACAGTTAGGTCTGTTGACAGGACCTTCCAGTTGGTTGTATCTTCATGTGTGCAAAGGACCTTGCGCCCAACACGTGACCATCATGTGACTTGATGACACATTATGCACGTGACTGACAGCAGCGCGTCATGGCGATAGCGCGATGACGTCATGGACATGCGCACTGCGATTGGCCAGACGCCAAGGTGGATGGGAATATGTCTAGCGCTATTGGACAATGTTTTATATGTTTCAGGTACACATTTATTTCATTATATGTTTTAGACGCCCTGATTACTGAAGAGGCTGTTTCTAATTGCACTGATGCATTGAGTGGGCTGAGCCTTTTAATGATTGGCTCCAACATGTGATGGGAGAGGTCACATATCTGTATTTAGCATTGACAGGTTTTACCTTTTGTATACTTGACAAAGGCTACTGTGTAGCCGAAACGTCGTACTTTGTGTGTGTGTGTGCACTCAAGGCTTCCAATAAATGACGCACTGGATATGCTGCTGTGACTACCATCTTTCATTGCTGTTCCCGGCAGTGGGTGACCCATCACCCACAGTTTGTGACTCTTCCCCAGCAGTGTGTGACTCTTCACTCGCAGTGTGTGACTCTTCACGCGCAGTGTGTGACTCTTCACGCGCAGTGTGTGACTCTTCACCGGCAGTTTGTGTCTCTTCATTCGCAGTGTGACTCTTCACGCGCAGTGTGTGACTCTTCACGCTCAGTGTGTGACTCTTCACGCTCAGTGTGTGACTCTTCAACGGCAGTGTGTGACTCTTCAACGGCAGTGTGTGACTCTTCAACGGCAGTGTGTGACTCTTCACGCGCAGTGTGTGACTCTTCACGGGCAGTGTGTGACTCTTCACGCGCAGTGTGTGACTCTTCACGCGCAGTGTGTGACTCTTCACGCGCAGTGTGTGACTCTTCACGCGCAGTGTGTGACTCTTCACGCGCAGTGTGTGACTCTTCACGCGCAGTGTGTGACTCTTCACGCGCAGTGTGTGACTCTTCACGCGCAGTGTGTGACTCTTCACGCGCAGTGTGTGACTCTTCACGCGCAGTGTGTGACTCTTCACTGGCAGTTTGTGTCTCTTCATGCACAGTGTGTGACTCTTCATTCGCAGTGTGTGACTCTTCATTCGCAGTGTGTGACTCTTCACCAGTAGCAAATGTATGACGGATCTTTACACCAAGAGCACGGACCGTAATAGTTTGCTTAGATATGAAAGCAACCATCCACCTGCCATAAAAAAAATCCCTACCCTTTTCCCAATTTCAAAGGGTTAATAGAATTGTGAGTGATCCATCCATTCGCAGCGATCGTTTAGATGAGATGACTGACAAGTTCAGACAGAGAGGGTACCCTGAAGAATTGTTACAGCAGCAAAGAATAAAAAGTGAAACATCTCCTACAGGCAGTGTGAAATCCCGACAGAAAAGACTTCCTTTCATTGTGAGATACCACCCGTGGATTAATTGTGTGAGGTCCATTATTAATAAACACTGGAACATAGTCACAAAATCCTACCCGCAGGTAGTAGAATTCCAAAATCTTCCAGTGTTGTGTCGGGCAGGTAATAGAGACAGGGTCATAAGTGCTGATATTGGCACGAATAAAAGGAGCCTGAAGCAAATGACTTTTTCTTCAGTAAAAAAAGGCACCTTTCCCTGTCTCAATTGTATTCACTGTTCCAGTGTTATTAAGGGACCACATATCTCACATCCGCATACTGGTGAGCAGATCCCAGCGAAAGGACACTTTACTTGTAATAGTACATTTGTTGTGTATTTATTGAAATGCCTGTGCGGTCTTTGCTACGTTGGGGAAACTATGTGCATGAAGTCCACTATACGCAACAAAAATTAATTGTTACCCATCCCATACCATTTCAATCTGTTGGGACATAATGTCTCACAACTCCGTTTCCAAAAAATTGAAGAGGTCATATTGCCCAGACGTGGGGGAAATAGAGCCGAAATGCTACTCAAACGAGAGGCATATTGGATTCACCGTTTGCAGACATTAAGGCCCCTTTAACACGGGCGAGTTTTCCGCGCAGGTGCAATGTGTGAGGTGAACGCATTGCACCCGCACTGAATCCAGACCCATTCATTTCTATGGG
Organism: Bufo bufo; assembly: GCF_905171765.1. Classification (NCBI taxonomy): domain Eukaryota; kingdom Metazoa; phylum Chordata; class Amphibia; order Anura; family Bufonidae; genus Bufo; species Bufo bufo. Next base: position 112,873,236 of record NC_053389.1, read on the forward strand.
GCTGTGCACATGAGCGGTGATTTTCACGCATCACTTTTGCGTTGCGTGAAAATCGCAGCATGCTCTGTATTGTGCGTTTTCCACGCAACGCAGGCCCCATAGAAGTGAATGGGGGCTGCGTGAAAATCGCAAGCATCCACAAGCAAGTGCGGATGCGGTGAGATTTTCACGCATGGTTGCTAAGATGACAGTCTATTCACTGTATTATTTTCCCTTATAACATGGTTATAAGGGAAAATAATAGCATTCTTTAATACAGAATGCTTAGTAGAAGGTCAATTGAGGGTTAAAAAAAATAATAAAATAAAAATAAAAATTAACTCACCTTCTCCTCTTGATCGCGTAGTTGCCGATCTCTTCTTACTTCTTTAATCATGAGCTGCCAGCTAAAGGACCTGTGGTGATGTCACATCACATGGTCCAATCACATGGTCCATCACGGACCATGTGATTTGACCATGTGATGAGCTCAGTGACGTCACCACAGGTCCTTTGACAGGTCCTGAAGAAAGAACAGGAGACCGGCAGCTATGCGATCAATTGGAGGAGGTGAGTTAATTTATATTTAATTTTTAACCCTCAATTGACCTTGTACTAATCATTCTGTATTAAAGAATTCTATTATTTTCCCTTATAACCATGTTGTAAGGGAAAAAATATACATCTACACAACACTGAACCCAAACCTGAACTTCAGTGAAGAAGTTCGGGTCTGGGTACCACATTCAGTTTTTTATCACGCGCGTGCAAAACGCATTGCACCCGCGCGATAAAAACTGAACAACGGAACGCAATCGCAGTCAAAACTGACTGAAATTGCGTACCTACTCGCACAGGTTTGCCGCAATGCACCGGGACGCATCCGGACCTAATCCGGACAGGCTCGTCTGCAAGGGGCCTAACACCTAAGGGGTTAAATCGGGATTATGCTGTGACAAGCTTTTTAGGATTAATTTTCTTTTTGTGCATATAATTTTTCAGGATAATTTGATATCTTCTCTTGTCTTATTATGCATATTTATAACTTTTCGCAGTGGAACTAAGAAATTTCCATAACCCGACTATGGAGAGGAACTACAGAATTCACATAGTTACTATGTATATTTTTTTCACTTGTTTTGTTACCGCCCACTGTTTCCCTGGTGACGTGACGCTTAGGTCATGTGACTCGGGGCGGGTTATTTAAATCCTTGTTCACTTTGTTACTTTGCAATCAGCTGTACACTCACTGTTTGACAAAGGCACATGTACGTGCCGAAACGCGTGTCACTGTATTCATGAGCAACTAATAAAAGGAATCATTCAGCAATTTATTGGAGTGCCGGTTTTCTCTCATCGACTTATCTGGGATGACACCCGCTGACCGAGCACCCACATCGTAACGCAGTGCCGCCCGATATTTTCGCATAATCTTCACCGGCAGTGTGTGACTCTTCACCGGCAGTGTGTGACTCTTTACATGCAGTGTGTGACTCTCCACCTGCAGTGTGTGACTCTTCACCCGCAGTGTGTGGCTCTTCACCGGCAGTGTGTGACTCTTCACCTGCAGTGTGTGACTCTTTACATGCAGTGTGTGACTTTTCACATGCAGTGTGTGACTCTCCACCTGCAGTGTGTGACTCTTCACCCGCAGTGTGTGACTCTTCACCCGCAGTGTGTGACTCTTCACGCGCAGTGTGTGGCTCTTCACCGGCAGTGTGTGACTCTTCACCGGCAGTGTGTGACTCTTCACCGGCAGTGTGTGACTCTTTACATGCAGTGTGTGACTCTTCACCCGCAGTGTGTGACTCTTCACGCGCAGTGTGTGGCTCTTCACCGGCAGTGTGTGACTCTTCACCGGCAGTGTGTGACTCTTCACCGGCAGTGTGTGACTCTTTACATGCAGTGTGTGACTCTTCACATGCAGTGTGTGACTCTTCACATGCAGTGTGTGACTCTTCACATGCAGTGTGTGACTCTTTACATGCAGTGTGTGACTCTTCACATGCAGTGTGTGACTCTTTACATGCAGTGTGTGACTCTTCACATGCAGTGTGTGACAGCTCCTACTGCCAGGTTTAAACAGTAAGTTCTCGGTAACAACTTTACATAACCAAATACATGACAGACTACTGATATCAGCATGTCTGTCACTACTTTATACTGCCCTTAGGGTACGACTAATGGTCCCCTGCCATGTGGCAAGCTACACGATGCAGGCCATGCGCACCAGTGTCTCATACGGTTATCGGCTGCAGCTGGCGGGATTGAGGTGCAGCCGGCCATACTGCAACCATTCAGCTTGTCCATGCCTTCAGTGAGGGCAGCATAAAGGATATCTCAGGTTCCTGTACATTGCACAGACCTGAGCTTTTAACATATTCCTGTGTAGTGATCTAGGGGGATAGAGATTGGCGTTGACCTTCAGGCAATAGATATTTTTAAAAGACACCATTAAACAATCCAAGGTCTCTCCATCCCACGCAGTTCTTGACTGTGGTATTTTTGTACCGCTCTCGTAACTTGTCACGTAAACTGAGTCACACGTGTAATTGGAGGAACCTCCTTTCAGACAGACAAGCTGACGCAACTCTGCAACTTCTAACACCGTCCACACCCATAGACGCGAATTAGGTTACCCTGAGTCAGAAAGACAAACATGATCCAATGGTTGGAAAGGTTCCTAGAGGTAGGTAAACAGAGGTGTGAAGACAAAGGCAGAATTAGCTGCTGGTATCCCTGCAGGACACAAGAAGATCACTACTAGACGTGTAGAGCAATGATATTTAGGGAGCTAGAACTACATTAAACTGCTTAACCAGCAATTCCCCAATGTAGGTACAGTATTGGTGCATTCTCTATGGCCATGCACCTGTGTATAATGTAGCTCCAAGGTAGAGATTCAGTATTCTTACAGGGGCACTGTTACTAGGGTTCACGCATATGTTTTTATGGCTTTTTGCTATTTTTTTTTAAGCCTTTTATTTTATTTTTTTGCACCTGTGTTTTCTTTCTTTCTCTATTTTTGCTGAAAAAACAACAGCTCCAGGTGTTACTATGGGGAGGTACAGTCATGTGAAAAAATTAGGACACCCTTTGAAAGCATGTGGTTTTTTGTAACATTTTTAATAAATGGTTATTTCATCTCCGCTTCAACAATACAGAGAGATTAAAGTAATCCAACTAAACAAAGAAAACTGAAGAAAAGTCTTTTCAAGATCTTCTGTAAATGTCATTCTACAAAAATGCCTATTCTAACTGAGGAAAAAGATAGGACACCCTCACATGTATTCCCTTCTTAAATTGGCTCAGATCTCACACAGGTATATCACACCAGGTGCACATAATTAGTAGATCGTTACTCTGCATGTTGAATGAGGCTTGCCCTATTTAAACCTCAGACATTTAGTTTGGTGTGCTCCTGACTGTTGAAGTGAGAGTGAGCACCATGGTGAGAGCAAAAGAGCTGTCAGAGGACTTCAGAAAAAAGATTGTAGCAGCCTATGAGTCTGGGAAGGGATTTAAAAAGATCTCAAAAGATTTTGAAATCAGCCATTCCACTGTCCGGAAGATAGTCTACAAGTGGAGGGCTTTCAAAACAACTGCCAACATGCCCAGGACTGGTCGCCCCAGCAAGTTCACCCCAAGAGCAGACCGCAAGATGCTAAAAGAGGTATCCAAAAACCCTAAAGTGTCATCTCAAGAACTACAGCAGGCTCTGGCTACTGTTGATGTAGAAGTACATGCCTCTACAATCAGAAAGAGACTGTACAAGTTTAACTTGCATGGGAGGTGTGCAAGGAGGAAACCTTTGCTTTCCAAGAGAAACATCGAGGCCAGACTGACATTTGCCAGCGATAAAGTTGACAAAGACCAGGACTTCTGGAATAATGTTCTTTGGACAGATGAGTCCAAAATTGAATTATTTGGACACAACAGCAGAGGACATGTTTGGCGTAAACCAAACACAGCATTCCAAGAAAAGAACCTCATACCAACTGTGAAGCATGGAGGTGGAAGTGTCATGGTTTGGGGCTGCTTTGCTGCAGCAGGACCTGGTCAGCTCACCATCATAGAATCCACGATGAATTCTACTGTGTATCAGAAGGTGCTTGAAGAACATGTGAGACCATCAGTTAGAAAATTAAAGCTGAAGCGGAACTGGACCATGCAACATGACAATGACCCAAAACATACTAGTAAATCAACCAAAGATTGGCTGAAAAAGAAGAAATGGAGAGTCCTGGAATGGCCAAGTCAAAGTCCAGATTTGAATCCCATTGAGATGCTGTGGGGTGACTTGAAAAGGGCTGTACGTGCAAGAAACCCCTCAAACATCTCACAGCTGAAAAAGTTCTGCATTGAGGAGTGGGGTAAAATTTCCTCAGACCGATGTCGAAGACTGGTAGATGGCTACAAGAACCGTCTCACTGCAGTTATTTCAGCCAAAGGAGGTAACACTCGCTATTAGGGGCAAGGGTGTCCTATCTTTTTCCTCAGTTAGAATAGGCATTTTTGTAGAATGACATTTACAGAAGATCTTGAAAAGACTTTTCTTCAGTTTTCTTTGTTTAGTCGGATTACTTTAATCTCTCTGTATTGTTGAAACGGAGATGAAATAACCATTTATTAAAAATGTTACAAAAAACCACATGCTTTCAAAGGGTGTCCTAATTTTTTCACAAGACTGTATATATATATATGTAATTTTGGTGCTCCTTATCTGATTGTAGGGCTCTGTATAAAGTTATGGTGCTTCTTGTCTTATATAGAGCTATATATGTTATGACTGCACTCCACATATCACTATAGGCTGTGTATAAAATCATCGAGAGAGATTTATCAAACTGGTGTAAAAGAAAAGTGCCCACAGCAACCAATCAGATTCCACCTTTCAGTTTCCAAAGGAGCACTGAAAAATGAAAGGTGAAATCTGATTGGTTGCTATGGGCAACTACGCCAGTTTTCATTTACACCAGTTTGATAAATCTACACCATTGTGTCATTGTGCCCCATTTTTCACTCTAGGACTCTTAGGACTCTCTCTCGCTCCCTACAGTGCTCCTTGTCTCACTATAGGACGATAATTTTATATCTGTGTCCTAACTATACTATCTGCTCCATGTGAATGGGAAAGGTACATAGGGGAGCATTTAATAAGACCAGTGATTTAGACGTCGGTCTTAGTCCATGTCCGTTGACGCTTGATGCCCCTAAGTAAGGAAAAGTCGCAGATTCGGCCGCAAATCCCCTTTGCAACCGAATCTGCGACAAAAGTTTGCCAAAAAGATCCAGTTTCTAGCGTAAATAATGATGAATGAGCTGGGGTCCATGGCCCCATCGACCCTCTGCCCTTACCATGCCCCCTTTTCATAAAATTTGCCTAGAAACAGCCTCAAAAAATCTATTTTGACTAGAAAAGTTGCAATGGCATTGAAAAGCCACAAAAGGCATGGTTTTGCGACTTTTCTATGCCAAAACCAGGATGAATTATGTCCATTGTGCCAGAAGTCCCAAATTCTCAGAGACACTCCTAGCAAGTTTAGCTTTCCCCAACCCATTCTGGGGTGAGTTTGGGGTTTACCCAGGGGTAGGGCTTAAGTTTACCAACACAAATATAAGTATGCAAAAAAATATAAATTGCATCACACTAGTGTAATGACCCGGAGTGCCATTACCACTTCCGCACCCCGCGACTGTCTCCTATAGGCTAATTCCATGTCATCTGTGTATTTATTTCAGGTCCGTCACAATGTGCCTATCTATTTCTTGTAACTGTTATGTTCAAATGTAATGTACCTGGTTCACCAGAGGTGGCAGCAAACATGGCAGTGCTACTTTGCAGAGGATGGAACCCTTCTTTCCATTCTAAACTCCCTCTCTAAGGAATGGAGGAGTCTAGTTAGTGAGGAGTCAGTCTAGCTTACCCCCTTCTAGGGGAAAGTTTTGTTTTACCCCCTGCCAAGCGAGGAAGCAGGTCTACGTCACTGCTGGACGTGGCTTGCCTAGCCAGCTAGAGCACCTTCAGCTCTGCTGGATATGGAGGCCACAGCTTGGAGCCTCATCAACCAGGAGGTATAGTTCCCTGGATTAATCTAGAGTCAGACTACAGAGAGAGAAGTTGCAGCCTAAAGCAGAAAGCAAAGATTCCATTTGAGCCTATCAGTACAGTAGAGCCAGAGAGCAACAGATGTAGCAGAGAGGAGTTTGCCTGACAGAGTTTATGCTAACGCCTGCTGAAGCCAAGATAAAGTTTGTAAACTGTTGGAGAAACGTTTATTCAAGTAAAGCTGCTATTGAACTTCACACAAGGTCTGGACTCAGTTTATTACTTTTCTTTTGCACCTGACGGTGCTGGCGTCACGAACACCAGGGACCCTGCCACCAAGGCACCTTAACAAAAACCCATTCCATTTAGGGCACCTCAAACACCATCTGGCGGGATTCCCTGGACAAACAGAGAGTGCCCCGAAGGAACTGGTGCCATCCTTCCCATCACTGCATGCCGGCCCAGGGAGGCTCCGCTAACCGTGAGTAAATTAACTAATACCCCCATCGGCCCACCGTGCCTCACGTGTTGCCCCTGCGCACCCGGTCACTGCACTAGTTCATATGGTGCAAGATGAGCTGTAGAAAAGTGAATCCAGGTGGGCTGCAGTGCCAGTAACAGCCTTTGGACATGAATGGCACTATTTTTTTAAATAAAAAAAAACATACCCATAAGATGGTAATTCATCATCATTATATATTAATATAGCTTTGCTACGTCGACCTCCAGAGCAACATGGGCCTCCACCATATGTCACCTGGGCAGGGCTGTAGCTATAATAGAAGTATTAGTCTCTCATGTGTCTAAGGTGGGCTCTGCCGTCCCTCTGCCACATAACAAGATTACTTTATTATAAATGGCAGATAGTAAGGTCCAGGGGCGGACTGAGAACTTGAGAACTTAAAGTGGCCCTGGAAAACAAAACTAAAAGTGGCCCCATGTAGGTGGGTCCAATTTGACAGAAGGCAGGGCTAACATAAGTAGACTGGGCCAGCAAGACCATATTGCGGCCAGGCGTGCACCACCAATGAGGCCAGGTGAGGGGGCCAGTGGAAGGGCCATGGGTAATGAGTGCTTTCATTGTGGCAAAGGAGTAAGAAATTAGCATGGAAGGGCGCCGTTTCAGTTTTCACCTCAGGCAGCAGAAAGGCTAGGTGCACCCCTGATTGCAGCACAAAATACCACCCCGACAGAGCAAAATATCTCAGTGTAACACAATAAACTGACCCCAGCAGCAGCAGCAACAACCACAATGCAGAACAAAATAATGTCCCAGCAGCACAAAATACTCTTGTGGTGTCCAGTATCAGCTGCCACGTTCTTCCATGTCCTCCTACTACTGTTGAATTCACGAATCAGGAGGGTATCTGTGGTCGCCAGCCAGGTACATAACTACTTGACGCCCCCAGTAGGGACAGATAATTAAATACCTGGCTGGTGGCCATGAGGATGGCTCAGGCGGCCCCCTGGGCATCAGCCCACCTGGAAATTTCCCTGTAGAGTCTATGGCCAATCTGCCCCTGGTAAGGTCCAGATTTTGCTCTTGGACCTAGGAGCTCCAAATTACACCTCCGCAACTGGCAAAGTGGGTGATTGAGGGGGGGTATGCATAATGATGGTTCCTCTACTATGCCATAACTGATATTTTCAGCTTATAAAGGTTCTTTGTGTTCTGCAGTTTTAATGTCAATAAAATCATGGGATTACTGCGTTGCACTGCCTCAGGTAAAGAAAAGTTCTGTATTACTTTACAAAACTTTTCCGGACGTTGTGTCGCCTAATATGTGTAGGATTATCCAAAGACTCAGCCGGATTTGCTGTCTGGGGTGGCTGTAAATCAAGAAGGTTGTCACTTTATGTGTTTGTCTAGAGAGTGAATAACCCATCTGCGCCTTTGCTGTACCACAACCAAAGAGATGACAATAATTACATTTTATTGGAGAGAGAAGTTCTTCCTTTTTATGAGGCCCAGGTCACCTATAGAAATTGCATCATATCTATGAGCTGTCACATCGTGGAAGGTTTGCAGAGACTCAACTGCAAAATGCAGAATAACAGAACCACAGTTTCTGATTCTCACCTATACGGCATACATATTAGGACATCATCAGACATCATCCACAACTCCATCCTCCGTCAGGCAAAACTCCATCAGACCTCCGTCCTCCCTCATCCAAAACTCCGTCCTCCCTCAGGGAAAACTCAGTCGTCCCTCAGCCAAAACTCCGTCGTCCCTCAGCCAAAACTCCGTCGTCCCTCAGCCAAAACTCCGTCGTCCCTCAGCCAAAACTCCGTCAGACATCAGCCAAAACTCCGTCAGACATCAGCCAAAGCTCAGTCGTCCCTCAGCCAAAACTCCGTCGTCCCTCAGCCAAAACTCCGTCGTCCCTCAGCCAAAACTCCGTCGTCCCTCAGCCAAAACTCCGTCAGACATCAGCCAAAACTCCGTCAGACATCAGCCAAAACTCCGTCGTCCCTCAGACAAAACTCCGTCCTCCCTCATCCAAAACTCCGTCCTCCCTCAGGGAAAACTCCGTCCTCCCTCAGCCAAAACTTAGTCGTCCCTCAGCCAAAACTCCGTCGTCCCTCAGCCAAAACTCCGTCGTCCCTCAGCCAAAACTCCGTCGTCCCTCAGCCAAAACTCCGTCAGACATCAGCCAAAACTCCGTCAGACATCAGCCAAAACTCAGTCGTCCCTCAGCCAAAACTCCGTCAGACATCAGCCAAAACTCCGTCGTCCCTCAGCCAAAACTCCGTCAGACATCAGCCAAAACTCCGTCAGACATCAGCCAAAACTCCGTCGTCCCTCAGCCAAAACTCCGTCAGACATCAGCCAAAACTCTGTCAGACATCAGCCAAAACTCCGTCAGACATCAGCCAAAACTCCGTCAGACATCAGCCAAAACTCCGTCAGACATCAGCCAAAACTTCGTCCTCCCTAACTCAAAATATGCCCTACTACACACACTCTTCACCTGACAGAGCTGCTAGCTGCTGGAAAGGCAAAGGACCTGTGATGATGTCATGACCATGTGACGAGTCACGTGTGTGGGAGGGGTCAGATGTGCACAGCAGCTGGTCGAGTGTACAGAACTGTAGCCATCAAATAGAGCTCTGTACTAGAGATGTGTGTGTAACCTGCATGTAGCAGTGTTGTGTATTGTGTAGCAGGCTGTATGTGTAACCTGCATGTAGCAGAGCGGTGTACTGTGTAGCAGAGCTGTATGTGTAACCTGCATGTAGCAGAGCTGTGTACTGTGTAGCAGAGCTGTATGTGTAACCTGCATGTAGCAGTGCTGTGTACTGTGTAGCAGAGCTGTATGTGTAACTTGCATGTAGCAGAGCTGTGTTCTGTGTAGCAGAGCTGTATGTGTACCCTGCATGTAGCAGAGCTGTGTACTGTGTAGCAGAGCTGTATTTGTAACCTGCATGTAGCAGGGCTGTATGTGTACCCTGGCTGTAGCAGAGCTGTGTACTGTGTAGCAGAGCTGTATGTGTAACCTGCATGAAGCAGTGCTGTGTACTGTGTAGCAGATCTGTATGTGTACCCTGCATGTAGCAGAGCTGTGTACTGTGTAGCAGAGCTGTATGTGTAACCTGCATGTAGTAGAGTTGTATGTGTAACCTGCATGTAGCAGAGCTGTGTACTGTGTAGCAGAGCTGTATGTGTAACCTGCATGTAGCAGAGCTGTTTGTTTTACCTGCATGTAGCAGTGCTGTGTACTGTGTAGCAGAGCTGTATGTGTAACCTGCATGTAGCAGACCTGTATGTGTACCCTGGCTGTAGCAGTGCTGTGTATTGTGTAGCAGAGCTGTATGTGTAACCTGCATGTAGCAGTGCTGTGTACTGTGTAGCAGATCTGTATGTGTACCCTGCATGTAGCAGTGCTGTGTACTGTGTAGCATAGCTGTATGTGTAACCTGCATGTAGCAGAGCTGTATGTTTAACCTGCATGTAGCAGTGCTGTGTACTGTGTAGTAGAGCTGTATGTGTAACCTGCATGTAGCAGAGCTGTATGTGTACCCTGGCTGTAGCAGAGCTGTGTACTGTGTAGCAGAGCTGTATGTGTACCCTGCATGTAGCAGAGCTGTGTACTGTTTAGCAGAGCTGTATTTGTAACCTGCATGTAGCAGAGCTGTATGTGTAACCTGCATGTAGCACAGCTGTGTACTGTGTAGCAGAGCTGTATTTATAACCTGCATGTAGCAGACTGTATGTGTAACCTGCATGTAGCAGAGCTGTGTACTGTGTAGCAGAGCTGTATGTGTAACCTGCATGTAGCAGAGCTGTGTACTGTGTAGCAGAGCTGTATGTGTAACCTGCATGTAGCAGGGCTGTGTACTGTGTAGCAGAGCTGTATGTGTAACCTGCATGTAGCAGAGCTGTTTGTTTTACCTGCATGTAGCAGTGCTGTGTACTGTGTAGCAGAGCTGTATGTGTAAACTGCATGTAGCAGAGCTGTATGTGTACCCTGGCTGTAGCAGTGCTGTGTACTGTGTAGCAGAGCTGTATGTGTAACCTGCATGTAGCAGTGCTGTGTACTGTGTAGCAGATCTGTATGTGTACCCTGCATGTAGCAGTGCTGTGTACTGTGTAGCATAGCTGTATGTGTAACCTGCATGTAGCAGAGCTGTATGTTTAACCTGCATGTAGCAGTGCTGTGTACTGTGTAGTAGAGCTGTGTGTGTAACCTGCATGTAGCAGAGCTGTATGTGTACCCTGGCTGTAGCAGAGCTGTGTACTGTGTAGCAGAGCTGTATGTGTAACCTGCATGTAGCAGTGCTGTGTACTGTGTAGCAGATCTGTATGTGTACCCTGCATGTAGCAGAGCTGTGTACTGTGTAGCAGAGCTGTATGTGTAACCTGCATGTAGCAGAGCTGTGTACTGTGTATATAGAGCAGTGTGTCTAACCGCATGTAGCAGGGCTGTGTACTGTGTTACAGAGATGTGTGTGTAACCTGGGAACTATAAAAAAGTGTAAAAAAAAAACATAAAAATTCAGATCACCCCCCTTTTCCCAAAATGAAAATAAAATAACAAAAAAAATACACATCATGGGTTTCACAATGTGTATAAACACCCATTGTATAAAAATATATTCCCCATACATCAAACAGCAAAACAGAAAAAAAAGAGTCCAAATGTCCGATTCGCCGTTTTTGGTCGCTTCATTTGCTACAAAAATTTAAATAAAAAGTGATCAAAAAGTCTTAAACACCCCAGAATGGTATCAGTGAAAAGTTCAGATTGCCCCGCAAATAATGAGCCCCCACCCAGCTCCGTACACATAATTGCTAAAAAGTTATAGGGCTCAAAATATGGCGACAAAAAAATTAATCAGATTTTTAAAAAAAATTTTTATCACTATTAAAACGCAAGAAAAACTATACATATAAGGTATCGCCGGATTCGATCTGACCTGTAGAATAAAAGTAAGTCAGTTTTATCGCACATCGAATGTCGTAAATAAAAATCCTGTAAAACTGTGGTGGAATTGCTTTTTTATTTTCAACAGGAAGAATTGGCAGTTTTACCATCTGAGAAAATAAAGAGCCTCATCCACAACTACCACAAAAGACTTCAAGCTGTCATTGATGTTAAAGGGGGCAATACATGGTATTAAGAGCTGGGGTGTGTAAACTTCTGATCAGGGTCATTTGGGGAGTTTGTGTTGTGATTATGATTTATAAAGAGTAAACACAGTTGTTTGACATAAATGGCTTCAGCCGACCACTAACCATGAGCGAGAGACAAGTGTCCGTGTTATCATTCATATTCTCTGAACAATGGTTAAAGGGGTATTCCCATCATATTGATCACTGTTAAATCTGTTAATGATTTGACAGTGATCATTTTTCTAAATACATTTTATTACCCAATTCCCACCCTTTTTTAGAAAATAAGTCACCTCTTACCTGATGTTGTCTTTGGTCTCCCCTGGTTACGGCCACCTCTCCTGTTGAAACCCGCCGGGCCGCGCAATCTCCTGAACACGCATGCCGCCGCGCATGCGCCATGATGACTTCTTCCTGGCCAGTATAGTACAGAGCTGCGAACGCGCACGCCGACTCTATACTATACAGGCCAGGAATAAGTCACCATGGCACATGCGCGGCGGCGTGCGCGTTCAGGACATTGAGCGCCCCGGCCGGGAGAAAATCTTCAGTCTTCTGCGCAAGCACGGCCTGGCCGGGAGAAGTGAACGTCGCGCTCAAGAAAGGCAAGTATAAAAAAGTGAAGATGAGAATACCCCTTTAAGAAATCATAAGTTCTGCAAGGGTATGTAAACTTATCAGCACAACTGTAAGTAGCTGTGTGATATAAATCTGTGGAATATGGGAAGCATAAGAGGATGTGCACCATAAATCCCATCTTTGTAAGGCCTCTTGCACATGGCCGCTGTGTGCCTGTGGTTGTATTGTGGACCACATACGGCGGTTCCGCAATACACAGGGCACCAGCCGTGTGCATCCCGCATCCGTGATGTCGACCCATTCACTTGAACGGAACGTAAACACGGATCGGATCCCCATAGAAGCACTACAGAGTGCTTCCGTGGTGTTTCTGGCCGTCCCACCGCACGGCAAAAAAGTAGAACATGCTCACTGACCCATTCAAGTTGAATAAGTCTGGATCTGTCCCAGCCGCTGCACGCTCGTTGCCCGTGCATTGGGGACTGCAAATTGCTGTCCCTAATGCACGGAATCGACCAACAACGTTTATGTGTAAGAGGCCTAACACTTGTGATCTAGTTTTGTGTGAAGAGGCATATATACATTCATGTTGCATGTATTTATTAATTAGGGCTACCAATTCTGAGTAACTCGGAGTGACAGGAGATTTCCAGAATCTGATTTATTTATTTTTTATTTTAACCCCTATAACTTTTTTGTAATTATGTTTACGGAGCTGGGTGGGGCTCATTTTTTGCAGGGCAATCTGAACTTTTCACTCATACCATTCTGGGGTGTTTAAGACTTTTTGATCACTTTTTATAAAAAAAAATTGTAGCAAATGAAGCGACCAAAAACGACGAATCGGACATTTGGACTCTTTTTTTTTCTGTTTTGCTGTTTGCCGTATGGGGAATATATTTTTATACAATGGGTGATTTTACACATTGCGACACCCATGATGTGTATTTTTTCAGTTCTTTTATTTTCATTTTGGGAAAAGGGGGGTGATCTAATTATTATTATTTTTTTTACACTTTTTTATAGTTCCCAGGTTACACACACATCTCTGTAACACAGTACACAGCTCTGCTACATGCAGGTTACACACACATCTCTGTAACACAGTACACATCTCTGCTACACAGTACACAGCACTGCTACCTGCAGGTTACACATATAGCTCTACTACACAGTACACAGCTCTGCTACATGCAAGTTACACATACAGCTCTGCTACACAGTAAACAGCAATGCTACATGCAGGTTACACATACAGCTCTGCTACACAGTACACAGCTCTGCTACATGCAGGTTACACATACAGCTCTGCTACATGCAGTTTACACATACAGCTCTGCTACACAGTACACATCTCTGCTACATGCAGGTTACACATACAGCCCTGCTACACAGTACACAGCTCAGCTACATTCAGGTTACACATACAGCTCTGCTACACAGTACACAGCCCTGCTACATGCAGGTTACACATACAGCTCTCCTACATGCAGGTTACACATACAGCCCTGCTACACAGTACACAGCTCTGCTACATGCAGGGTACACATACAGATCTGCTACACAGTACACAGCACTGCTACATGCAGGTTACACATACAGCTCTGCTACACAGTACACAGCTCTGCTACATGCAGGTTACACATACAACTCTCCTACATGCAGGTTACACATACAGCTCTGCTACATGCAGGTTACACATACAGCACTGCTACACAGTACACAGCTCTGCTACATGCAGGGTACACATACAGATCTGCTACACAGTACACAGCACTGCTACATCCAGGTTACACATACAGCTCTACTACACAGTACACAGCTCTGCTACATGCAGGTTACACATACAGCTCTGCTACACAGTACACAGCTCTGCTACATTCAGGTTACACATACAGCTCTGCTACACAGTACACAGCTCTGCTACATGCAGGTTACACATACAACTCTCCTACATGCAGGTTACACATACAGCTCTGCTACACAGTACACAGCTCTGCTACATGCAGGTTACACATACAGCTCTGCTACATGCAGGTTACACATACAGCTCTGCTACACAGTACACAGCTCTGCTACATGCAGGTTACAAATACAGCTCTGCTACATGCAGGTTACACATACAGCTCTGCTACACAGTACACAGCACTGCTACATGCAGGTTACACATACAGCTCTGCTACATGCAGGTTACACATACAGCTCTGCTACACAGTACACAGCTCTGCTACATGCAGGATACACATACAGCTCTGCTGCATGCAGGTTACACATACAGCTCTGCTACATGCAGGTTACACATACAGCTCTGCTACACAGTACACAGCCCTGCTACATGCAGGTTACACATACAGCTCTGCTACACAGTACACAGCACTGCTACATGCAGGTTACACATACAGCTCTGCTACACAGTACACAGCTCTGCTACATGCAGGTTACACATACAGCTCTGCTACATGCAGGTTACAAATACAGCTCTGCTACACAGTACACAGCTGTGCTACATGCAGGTTACACATACAGCTCTGCTACATGCAGGTTACAAATACAGCTCTGCTGCACAGTACACAGCTCTGCTACATGCAGGGTACACATACAGCTCTGCTACACAGTACACAGCTCTGCTACATACAAGTTACACATACAGCTCTGCTACACAGTACACAGCACTGCTACATGCAGGTTACACATACAGCTCTGCTACACAGTACACAGCTCTGCTACATGCAGTTTACATATACAGCTCTGCTACACAGTACACCGCTCTGCGACATGCAGGTTACACATACAGCCCTGCTACACAATACACAACACTGCTACATGCAGGTTACACACACATCTCTTGTACAGAGCTCTATTTGATGTCTACAGTTCTGTACACTCTACCAGCTGCTGTGCACATCTGACCCCTCCCACACACGTGACTCGTCACATGGTCATGACATCATCACAGGTCCTTTGCCTTTCCAGCAGCTAGCAGCTCTGTCAGGTGAAGAGTGTGTGTAGTAGGGCATATTTTGAGTTAGGGAGGACGGAGTTTTGGCTGATGTCTGACGGAGTTTTGGCTGATGTCTGACGGAGTTTTGGCTGATGTCTGACGGAGTTTTGGCTGATGTCTGACGGAGTTTTGGCTGATGTCTGACGGAGTTTTGGCTGATGTCTGACGGAGTTTTGGCTGAGGGACGACGGAGTTTTGGCTGAGGGACGACGGAGTTTTGGCTGAGGGACGACAGAGTTTTGGCTGATGTCTGACGGAGTTTTGGCTGATGTCTGATGGAGTTTTGGCTGAGGGACGACAGAGTTTTGGCTGATGTCTGACGGAGTTTTGGCTGATGTCTGATGGAGTTTTGGCTGAGGGACGACGGAGTTTTGGCTGAGGGACGACGGAGTTTTGGCTGAGGGACGACTGAGTTTTGGATGAGGGACGACGGAGTTTTGGATGAGGGACGATGGAGTTTTGGCTGATGTCTGAGGTCTGATGGAGTTTTGGCTGATGTCTGAGGGACGACAGAGTTTTGGATGAGGGACGACAGAGTTTTGGCTGATGTCTGATGGAGTTTTGGCTGATGTCTGATGGAGTTTTGGCTGATGTCTGATGGAGTTTTGGCTGATGTCTGACGGAGTTTTGGCTGATGTCTGACGGAGTTTTGGCTGATGTCTGACGGAGTTTTGGCTGAGGGACGACGGAGTTTTGGCTGAGGGACGACGGAGTTTTGGCTGAGGGACGACAGAGTTTTGGCTGATGTCTGACGGAGTTTTGGCTGATGTCTGATGGAGTTTTGGCTGAGGGACGACAGAGTTTTGGCTGATGTCTGACGGAGTTTTGGCTGATGTCTGATGGAGTTTTGGCTGAGGGACGACGGAGTTTTGGCTGAGGGACGACGGAGTTTTGGCTGAGGGACGACTGAGTTTTGGATGAGGGACGACGGAGTTTTGGATGAGGGACGATGGAGTTTTGGCTGATGTCTGAGGTCTGATGGAGTTTTGGCTGATGTCTGAGGGACGACAGAGTTTTGGATGAGGGACGACAGAGTTTTGGCTGATGTCTGATGGAGTTTTGGCTGATGTCTGATGGAGTTTTGGCTGATGTCTGATGGAGTTTTGGCTGATGTCTGATGGAGTTTTGGCTGATGTCTGAGGGAGGACGGAGTTTTGTCTGAGGTCTGATGGAGTTTTGCCTGACGGAGGATGGAGTTGTGGATGATGTCTGATGATGTCCTAATATGTATGCCGTACACCTAGGACAAGGGCTGTGATCACAATTAACTTAAAGGGGTTTTTATATTGATGGCCCATCCTCAGGGAAGGTCATCAATATCTGAATGGTGGAGGTCTGACTCATGGGACCCCGCTGATCAGCTGTTTGAAGAAGCACTGGAGAACTGCAGCCTCTACCTAGGCCAGTAATGTCACGTTTATTGGATAAATGGTCTATACGCAGCTATGTCATATTCAAGTGAATGGCCTTGGCTGCAGTACCAAGCACAGCCACTATACAGTATATGGAGCTGTGCTCGGCATGCTGTGAGGAGGCCTCTTCAAACAGATGATCGTCAGTGGTTCTGGCTGTCGGACCCCCACTGATCAGATATTGAGGATAGGCCATCAGTAGTGAATTCCCTGAAAACCCTTTTAACCCATCAAGGGTTTAATGCAGGCTTGCCACTTTTCTGCCCCAAATTGCTGCAAAAAAGTGCAACAAAACTGGACCTTTCACTGTTGAAGGACCTGTGGTCCACATGACCATCTGTGAAGGTCCTGAAGTAACTGCAACGCTTCACAGAGGGGTGGGGGCTGTGAGCTTTCTCTGTGTGTGTCTGTATTTATTTAGGGGTCTGGTCTGGTGCCTCTATTTATTAAGGGGTCTGGTGTCTGTATGTATTCAGGGGTCTGGTCTGGTGTTTGTATTTATTTAGGGGTCTGGTCTGGTGCCTTTATTTATTAAGGGGTCTGGTCTGGTGTCTGTATGTATTCAGGGGTCTGGTCTGGCCACTGTATTTATTAATGGGTCTGGTCTGAGCTCTGTATTCATTCAGGGGTATGCTCTGGTGTCCATATTTATTTTGGCGTCTGGTGCCTGTATTTATTTTGGGTCTGGTCTGTGTTTTTATTTTTTAGGGGGTTTTAGTTTGTATTTACTTTATTGTGATCTCGTCTATGGATAGTGCTACTATAGTATGCGGTATACCACGTGACCCATAGTCTATAGAACCAGCGGTGGTGTAATCCTTCTGTCCCCATTACATTTTAAACCATTCTCAGGTTTCAATGCTCTACTGAGTGCTCACATAGCATGCGGTCCCAAAGAGTGGGTCGCACAATGTAGCGCTATTGTCCTAGTAGACTGCACGCTATAGTAGCATCCTGAGGTCTGTATTTATTTCAAGGTTTGGGTCTGTATGTAATTTTTTTTTTCAAATCTACACCAGGTTATAGCTGCTATAGATAATTTCTGGCACACAGACTGCCAGAAGATGTGCAAAATTTAAGAAGTGCCCTATGTCTCTTAAAAAATGTGGTGCATTTTACGTCAATGGACTCAAAAATGTACCTATGTAGCGCCAATCTTAGTATATCTGCTTCAGTGGGTTTCTGGTGACATCTTTCTCATTCATATTAGTGGAGAAAAGTGCCACAAAAGTGCTAGAGAGGGCAACGTATGATTTTGAAATTGTGTGGCCCTCTGCTGCGAGGAGAAGAAGAATTTTTAAAAAGTAATTCACCTAAAGAGGACCTGTCCCCTCTTCTGATGTGTTTGTCTTACTAAATCATTTTATCCCCCAATTAGTGCGTGTAGTGTGAGGCTGTGCAGAGACACAACTCCACTGGTAAAACCCAGTTGTAAATTCACAAATAAATTTCTAGTAGAAATAACTGAGGAACAGAACAATATGGAGTTGTATGAATTGATAAATAGTTACTAAGCAGACAGGTCAGGAGAGGTGATGGGTCCTCTTTAAAGTGATTGTCTACTTTAGAGAAACCAAGTGCAGAAATCTACAGTCTGTTAGCCACAGTAAGTGGCATATCTCCATGGCCTCCAACTGGAAAAGCGTCTTCAGTCCATGATAATAGGCGGCGGGCTCCATGTACTCATACCTCCCAACTTTTGAAAATTACAAAGAGGGGCAATGGCATTGATTCCCTTAGTGCACCAAGGCACTTTTTTCATACTGAGCCACGCCTCTCACTCTGCCTAATACATTACTATAAACATCCAATCCTGCCCAGTCCCCTTATTGCCCCCACATAGTAATTATTCCCCCTTTGTGCCATCACACAGTGGTAATACCCACATTGTGTCCCTTTCACTGTAGTTATGCACACATTGTGCCCCCTTCACTGTAGTTATGACCACATTGTGCCCCCTGATTGTGCCCCCTGTGTAGCCTTTTTTGGCAGATTTTCCATTTTAATCCATTTTTTTCTTTAACACATCGAGGGTTAACAGCCAAACAAAACTCAATATTTATTACCCTGATTCTGCGGTTTACAGAAACACCCCACCTGTGGTCATAAACTGCTGTATGGGCACACGGCAGGGCGCAGAAGAAAAGGAGCGCCACTTGGTTTTTGGAAGGCAGATTTTGCTGAACTGGTTTTTAGATGCCATGTCCCATTTGAAGCCCCCCGATGCACCCTTACAGTAGAAACTCCCAAAAAATGACCCCATTTTGGAAGCTAGGGGATAAGGTGCCAGTTTTATTGGTACTATTTTTGGGTATGTGTTGGGAGCTATAGTTTTTTTATTTTTTGAGCTATTTTCTTATGTAGGGGCTCATTTTTTGTGGAATGAGGTGACGGTTTTATTGGTACCATTTTGTGGGACATACGACTTTTTGATCACTCCTGCACTCTCCGGCCTCGGCGGTCACATGACCACCAGACCGGGACAGGAAGCGCATAGCGTAGTGTATACAGCGATCTAGAAGACAGGGACACCTGGGAACTGTCCCTGCCTTCTCTAAGGGTTGCCCAGCGGGCAACCCGATCTGCAGCTGCAGCTCAGGAACGTCCATTCAGAGATAGTAAACCACCTCCCGGACGTTTTTAGACTATGGGCGGACGGGAGGTGGTTAAGAAACCACTGGGGGGGGGGGGAAACTGGGCCAAAAATGTTTAAAACCACCATTATAGTGGCATATATTGTTTTGTGGAAATAGTATGGTGTTCATCCCAAATGTATCAGTGGTGGTCGTGCTTGCACAATATAGGAAAAAGCACCGGCTTGGTTCCGGCCACCAGAGAGGCTGACGCTTTTTTCTATATTGTGCAAGCACGACCACCACTGCTGGATTGCAGGGTGGTCTGTAACCATGGAAACGAGCAGTGTATAATGTGATAGAAAAATTAAGCCAGCCAGCAAAGGAAGCAATATGGACAATCACAATACATTAGTAAGTGCCTTGTATTAACTTTCTCTACATGATAAATGCCACTTACTGAAGTGACAAAACACCTTTAACCTGTGTTAATTGTCACTGGCTGGGGAGGTCACATACAACTGGGTGGCCCCTCAACTTAATAAACTCCTCTGAGGAAGGACTTTCTCCCTCTTTAGACCCATCCAAGGAAAAGCCCACCCACTCATCAGGTTGATCTTTATTATCTTTGTAGCTATTACTGTTTTATTACCCTGGTCACAATGTTCCTTGAGACATGGTCACAGATTGGATTTTTATCACAGGCTTGTTTTGGTGTAGTCTTAAAATATCTTCCTCTCTTCTTAGGTGTCACAGCCGGCAGTGTGGAAGGACCCCGGTCTGTTCCTACTGAGAGCTAGAAGTGAATTGGTCACCTAACACATCTACCAAGACATGAACACCACGGCCACGAGGTGATGAAATCGAGCAATAGGTGTTGAGAGTGATTAATAAGTCCCCATGCAGACGACTGAATCCGCTTTGCGGTCTGCAAATCGCGGATCCGCAAAAAACTATTGTGGGCCATGTTGCATCCGCATTGACTTCAATAAATCCACGTTCCACATTTTGCAGACAAGTATAAGACATATTCTATCCTTTTGCGGAACGGATATAGCGATGCGGAAAGCACACGGATGATCTGTGTGCTTTCCGCATCCATATGTCAGTCTATCTTTTTGCAGAACGATGTCCACAAAATGCAGACCATGGACCCCCTGAAAACAAGGGGTCTGCAAATAAAATGCGGACCGCACACAGACCACATCCATATTTTGCAGATCTGCAATTTGCGGACCATAAAATGGGTACAGTTAAGTGTCTGGGGCTGTAAGGGGATTTTTTTAGTATTGATGACCTATCTTAGGATAGATCATCAGTACGTGATTGGTGGGGGTCCGACACCTGGCACCTCTGCTGATCCGCTTTTTGAAGAGACTCCAGTGAGCACCAAGGCCACCTCTCAGCTTACCCAGCACAGCACCATTCATTATATAATGGCTGTGCTTGGTATTGCACCTTGAATGGGACTGAGTTGTGCCTAGGCCATGTCACCCATGAACGTGATGTCACTGGCCTAACAGATGATCGGTGGGGTGTCAGGAGTTGGACCTCTAACCAATCATATACTAATGACCTATACTGAGGATAGGCCATCAGTATTATATAGAAACATAGACATAGAAACATAGAATGTGTCGGCAGATAAGAACCATTTGGCCCATCTAGTCTGCCCAATATATTGAATACTATGGATAGCCCCTGGCCCTATCTTATATGAAGGATGGCCTTATGCCTATCCCATGCATGCTTAAACTCCTTCACTGTATTTGCAGCTACCACTTCTGCAGGAAGGCTATTCCATGCATCCACTACTCTCTCAGTAAAGTAATTCTTCCTGATATTACTTTTAAACCTTTGCCCCTCTAATTTAAAACGATGTCCTCTTGTAGCAGTTTTTCTTCTTTTAAATATTCTCTCCTCTTTTACCTTGTTGATTCCCTTTATGTATTTAAAAGTTTCTATCATATCCCCTCTGTCTCGTCTTTCTTCCAAGCTATACATGTTAAGGTCCTTTAATCTTTCCTGGTAAGGCCCCTTTCACCATAGGCGTGCGCATGGGGTGTGCCGAGTGTGCCTGGGCACACCCTAATCAAGCCGACTTGAGGTTTACAATGTGCGGCACTGCAGGCAGCAGAGCAATACAGCTGATGCCTGAAATCTCCAATAACAGAGCTCTGTACATTACAGAGCTCTGTTATAAGGGAGGAGGCTGCTGATTGGCCAGTATCAGCTGGCTGCTGTGCCATTGGCTGATCCTCTCACACCTCCTTCTCTCGGGAGCTGAACACAGCAGCAGTAGCAGCTTCCTTTTCAGTTATTATGAAGACAGGAAGCGCGCCGCCCCTGCTGCTGCTGATGTACCAGGGACAGCATAGGAAGGGAGCCATCACCATGTGCCCAGGTGAAGTGCCCATGTGAAGTGTCCTGCAGGCTTCTAACTACTGCTGGGTGGGAGCTCAATGTGGAGCTTTATGAATTGAAAAACTAATAGCCAAGACAGAGGCTAAAAAAACCTGCTTCTGACCCTTATGTTAAAACATAACTTTCATTTGATTGCTCTGATACCTAATGGAAAAAAATCATTTTAAAAAGCTGCTGTCTCTCTAGATGACCTTATAGTAGTGGTAATATAGTCTCAAGGGTCTATAGAAGCAGCTACACTATTTTTACAGACCTTTGAGACTCTATTAACACTACTATTAACATAAGGTCATCTAGAGAAATTAGATGTTAGAGCAATCTAATGAAAGTTATGTTTTAACACCTAAAGGAATTTTTTTTTTAAAACCTACTGTTTCTTTAGATGACCTTATGCTGATAGTAGTGTTAATAGAGTCTCAAAGGTTTGCAAAAATAGTGTAGCTGCTTCTATAGACCCTTGAGACTCTATTATCACTACTATAATGTCATCTAGAGAAACAGCAGCTTTTTAAAATTATTTTTTTTCTTTAGGTGTTAGAGCAATCAAATTAAAGTTATGTTTTAACATAAGGGTCAGAAACAGGGTTTTGTTTAGCCTCTTGGTTATTAGTTTTTCTATGTAAGTTCTCTGGATCAATGAGATTTTTTTCCCCGTATGGTTTTATATGGAGAGCAATGTCCAGTGATAACAGAGAGGACTATACTGTATATTGTACGGGATGGTGCAGGGGTTATACTGTATTGTACGGGATGGCACAGTGGTTTTTATGCTCTTTAATGTGACAATTATCTTTAGGTTTTCCTATTGCCCACCTTTGATGGTGCTGTGCCCAGCTCTGAGCCGATCCCGCTCCGCAGCTGCCAAGGCTTAGAGGAAACACTGGTTCTGTCACCCCCATGCTGCACTTTTTCGCCCCATAAGATGCATTTTTTCCCCCAAAAGTGGGGGGAAAATGCCCCTGCGTCTTATGGGGCGAATACTAATCAAGTTATTAGTACCAGAGGGCCAGGAAGCGCTATACTCACCTCTTCCTGGTCCTCATGCGCTCCACTGTGAAGGCTGCGCACAGTGTGAGGCCGCGCTGTGACCTCACACTGTGCGTGCCCACACAGCATACTGTACAAGAGGATTACCGAGCGCGAGCGGTGAGGAGCGGCAGCGTTCGGAGCAGGAAAGTGTTTGTTTTTTTAATTTTATATGGGGCACGGGGGATTGATATGAGGCACTGGGGGCTGATATGAGGCACTGGGGCTCTTATCTGAGGTCTGATTGGGGGTCATTCACATTGGGGTCTGATCTGAGGTCTTATTGGGGTCTTATTGACATTGGGGGTCTGATTGGTGGTCTGACCTGAGGTGTAATGAATTTTTTTTTTCTTATTGTCCCTCTCTAAAACCTTATAGGGCGAATAGAGCGTCTTATAGGGCGAAAAATACGGTAAGTTTAAAAATGATTTCTTCTCCCTTCATTATATTGATAGTGCAGGTCTGTATGTATGTATACAGAGTGTATTTGTGTATATATGTGTGTGTGTATGTGTATATAATATATATATACATACATACACAGGTGCGTGCGCTGCGTCTGTGTTTGTGCTTTAGGGTGCACACCCTAATGCAATAGGCTGCGCACGCCTATGCCTTTCACACGGGCGAGTTTTCCGCCCGGGTGCGATGCGTCAGTTGAACGCATTGCACCCGCACTGAATCCGGACCCATTCATTTCTATGGGGCTGTTCACATGAGCGGTGATTTTCACACATCACTTGTGCGTTGCGTGAAAATCGCAGCATGCTCTATTTTGTGTGTTTTTCACGTTACGCAGGCCCCATAGAAGTGAATGGGGTTGCGTGAAAATCGCAAGCATCCGCAAGCAAGTGCGGATGCGGTGCGATTTTCACGCACAGTTGCTAGCAGACGATCGGGATGGGGACCCGATCTTTATTATTTTCCCTTATAACATGGTTATAAGGGAAAATAATAGCATTCTGAATACAGAATGCATAGTACAATAGGGCTGGAGGGGTTAAAAAAAAATATATTATTTTTTTTTAACTCACCTTAATCCACTTGTTCGCGCAGTCGGCATCTCTTCTGTCTTCTTTTGGAAGGAATAGGACCTTTGATGATGTCACTACGCTCATCACATGGTCCGTCACATGATCCATCACCTTAGTAAAAGATCATGTGACGGACCATGTGATCAACGTAGTGACGTCATCAAAGGTCCTATTCCTCACAAGAGAAGACAGAAGAGATGCCGGCTGCGCGAACAAGTGGATTAAGGTGAGTTAAATTATTTTTTATTTTATTTTTAACCCCTCCAGCCCTATTGTACTATGCATTCTGTATTCAGAATGCTATTATTTTCCCTTATAACCATGTTATAAGGGGAAATAATACAATCTACACTACAAGTAACCAAAACCTGAACTTCTGTGAAGAAGTTCGGGTCTGGGAACCACAGTTGGTTTTTTATCACGCGCGTGCAAAACACATTGCACCCGCGCGATAAAAACTGAACATCGGAACGCAATCGCAGTCAAAACTGACTGCAATTGCGTACCTACTCGCGCGGGTTTGCCGCAATGCATCGGGACGCATCCGGACCTTATCCGGACACGCTCGTGTGAAAGAGGCCTAAGTTTTATCCTGCAATCCATGTACTAGTTTAGTAGCTCTTCTCTGAACTCTCTCCAAAGTATCAATATCCTTCTGGAGATGGATTAAACACTCAGAAAACTCCTTTAACTATAATTTACTGGGTTTTTATGCTTTGACAAAGCTTTGTCCGACCCTCACTTTCACCCATCCCACCAATATGTGCATGTCCCGACAGTCGATATCAGAATAGGATGTATATATCAATATTATTTACAGACACGTCCATAGGCATACCTCAGGTCAAAAAGAGGGGCATTTATGGAGCAAAGAGGGACAGAAAGACTTGGGTCAAAAAGAGGGACCGTCCCTCCAAAAGAGGGACACGGGAGGTCTGCATAGGAAATATTTCTTGGCTTGTACTGTATAATAATTAGGACAATGATAATGATGTATAATGTTCAGAATATGATACCCTTTAATAAATCACATGATGAACATGGACCTTTAAATCACTTGACTTTGTGGTCGCAAGAACATTTTCCTCCTCTGAACATTCCCAAAATGACACTTGTTTCCGATGTTGTGATAGCAGAGAGCCCCAGGCTGCAGCATTTCACTCCGTGTCCACAGTTTCTACAAGTCCTGTACATGTGTATCCAGCTGTTGCTGTGTGTGAAGTCACCCAGTACATGAATACCTCCCTTCACTTACAGACTGGCTATAGGACCCTGCAGAATCCCTGCCCTCCCTGGTGTCTGAGTCCACAAAGGGTGTGTAGACTCTGAAAATCAAACTTTTGCTTTTCCTTCCATGTGGGGCACAAGGAGCCTTGGACGACTTTACCGCCTGTCTCTGCAGTTGCTGCAACCTGCCCCTCAAGACGACCTGCATTCTTGTCCTCACATGGTTAAAGCCGAAGTCATTGGAGAAAAACTTCTCATCTTCCCAAAGTGGGTGTAGCAGAGTTCTCCTGGCACTACAAAGACAGCTCCTGGGCAGGAAAGGGTGTCAGTCATGAAATTAAACTAGCCCCATAAGATACCCCAGGGATGAGATCCTTCCAAGAAGAAGAAGGAGAAGGAACCTGTGATGCCCCCTGCTGAAGAGGACTATGCCTGATCTGGAGAAGACGTTTTGGTAGCTGCAAGTTTTGCCAACCTGCACTTTGATATGTTTGTCTTGCTAGTCTTCTGCCTGCACTCACTGCTCTCTCCTGCCCTAGGACAGACTATCCCCGAAGCAGGTAAGTGTCCTCCTCAGGTGGCATTCATACAATAAGGTCACTGTGCAGTTCTTCAGGAAACCTGTCTGGTGGCATTATTACCCAGGAGAAGTAATCGGATACCTGTGAATAATCTCCTGAGTCCAGGGAAAGCAGGAAATAAATACACAAGAGTGGGAGTTGTGCTCCAGTGGTGTGAGCGTTGGGTTTCAGCATTCCTGGCGGCTTATCCCTGGGTAAGGATGCTGAGAGTTTTAGTTCTAAAGGAGCCGGGATGACTTTACGTCTGCCAATATTAATGTGAAGGAGCAGGGGTGTGACAAAAGCATTGCACATGTTGTGCCTTCTTTATAAAGTTGAAATGTGCTTGTGTGCCAGAGGTTTGTGCCAGTCCACCCCATTTCTATAATATATGGGATATTTTTGGAAAGTTTGGCACAAGCACATCAATATTCAATGCCATTCCAATGTTCACCGTGGAACCTATGATTATACATGTCCCCTAGGGAACCCTGTTATGATCGTATTTATTGTATGTACCGCTATCTGGCTAGAGGACTGGGATTACAGTAGGAAGCTGCGCTGCCTTAAACGCCACTGATGGGCGGTGCAAATTTATTAGTTTAAAAAAAAGTGCTCTTACTATATTTTTTCTTTTTTGCCCAGCCAGTTGGATGTTGTATCTGAACTGCAGATAAGGGCTCATGTCCACAAACGGAAGGGCTCCGTGCACTTGAATGGGGTCTGTGATCCGCATCCGACGGTCTGCACCACAAAAAAAGTAGTGCATGCACGGCCAGAAACAGTGAATGGGTCCGCATCCGTGATGCGGGGTGCACACGGCCGGTGCCCCGTGTATTGTCGGACCCGCCGTATGCGGGTATGTAGGTCCTTTAGTCCAATGATCATTTCATTTTAGGGGTGACGTGTTTTGCGGTCCACAAATTGCGGGTCCGCAAAACACGGATGCCGCCCGAGTGCCTTCCGCAATTTGCGGAACAGAATGGACTGCCCATTATAGAAATGCCTATTATTTGCAAATAAAATTGGCTGGCTCACAGTAATTTATTTGCAAATTTTATTAGATCCCCCTTATACATACAAAAAGCATTCTATGAATTTTTAAAATTTCTATACAAAAACACTATACAATTCATATATTGTTAAAACCTTATATAAAATGTGATGATCCAAGTCCCTAAATGCAAAGCTCTTGCATTTAAAAAATAGATTAAAACAACAAGCGGCTATATGATTAACGGGATATTTCCTTCTGAACAGGATTCTGGATATATATTGAATCATAGTGAATCACGGAGGTGTGCTGTCTGTGTTCTCCACGTACACCACATGTACCCATTTATTTTTTATGTGTTTGTCCACACATCAGTGGTTTTCCACTGACCATGGAAACCTGCAGTACTTTGGTCCGTGATGCGAACGAAACACGCCTATTGAAGTCTATGGGTCCATGAAAAACTACTGACACAACACGGACGGTCCATAGATAGGAAATTCTCTGGAAATGAATTTCCAGCTGAGCAGCGTCCATTGAACAACGATGACACACGGAGGGCAAAAAATTGACACATGGACCAATCATGGATTCTTCATTGATATCTTCACTGCTGGATTTTCCACAGACATGAAACGGACATGGAAATGTGAATGAGGCCTCAGGCTAGAGCAATACCTAGACTTTTTGTGGCACTTTTAGTTGGTTTTAATGGTCAAGTGCACAAGATTTCATACAAGTCATTTTACTGCTGTGGACTGCAGGTACAGCTCAACAGATAAAACCAATTAAAAGTGCAACAAAAATGTTAGGTATATAAAAAAGGAACTGTAAGGATTAAATGAATAGCTGGGCATTTAGGCTGGTTCACCTAGACCAGGGATGGCCAACCCGCGGCTCTCGAGCCTCATGCGGCTCTTTGCCTCTTCAAGTGCTGCTCTAGCGGTGGAGCTGGGAAGCAGTCAGACCAGCGCACTCTCCACCCCATGCTCAGATCTCCTTTCCTGATCGGGCACCGTTGCTACCCTGCAGGTCCAGTTCACTCGCCACTACGTCCTGATGCGCACAATGTCAGAACGTAGTAGGTGGAGACACGCAATATGACCTAACGCTGTGCCCACAGCGGAGACCGTGTCAGACCTGCAGAGTAGAAGGTGCTGAGCAGGAGCCCGGTGCCCGATCAGGAGAGGTAGACGATTTCTTTAAATTATAGTACTGAGCATAGGAGTCTGATCTAAGCATGGGAGGTTCTGATCTGAGCATGGGGGGATCTTGTCTGAGCATGGGAGTCTGGTCTGAGCATGGGATTCTGGTCTGCGCACGGGGGGGGGGTCTGATCTGAGCACGGGGGGGGGTCTGATCTGAGCACGGGGGGTCTGATCTGAGCACAGGGGGTCTGACACTGGGAGTCTGATTAGTATTGTCTGATCTGAGCATTGGGGGTCTTATTTTGGGGGTTTGATTTGGAGTTCTGATGAGGATTGGGGATCTTATCTTAGGTCAGATGAGCATTGGGGGTCTGATGAAAAATATTTTTTTTATTTTTTTCTCTGCTAATGAAAAATAAGAAAAAAAAACTCAGATCAAATGAAAAAAAAAAATTCTTATTATTTTTCTCCACTAAAACCTAGGTGCATCTTATAGGGTGAAAAATACGGTGACTCTTATGTAAATGTATAGCATGTGGCTCCTGGTAGTCATACTTTTTTATTTTTTGTATTGTATTGTAAGGTTGGCCACCCCTGACTTTTGATTGATTTTAAGTATTGAGCTACAGCCGTTGTCCAAAGAAGTAAAGGGACTTGTATGCAGTCATGTGCCTGCAGCTGTCACTCGATAGTTAAAATTAATAAAAAGTTCTACAAAAAGTCTAGGTGTCACTCCAGTCTAATACATACTCCCCATCAGTGGCGTATCTAGAAATGACTGGGCCCCCATTCCTGTGTCTAGTAAAGATCGCTCTCTCAGACCAGGCCCGGAAGCTGTTCCATCCGTCTATACTGCCACTGTATATAATTTCATTGTGTAATACTGTTGAAGGGGCCCTGACAAAATCTTTTAGTCCTCCTCCTCCTGGATGGGCCCCTTCTGGTTCAGGGCCCCAAAGCAGCCCCTTCCCCTGCTTCCCCTATAGCTACCCCCCTGTTCCCCATTTACCTCCACCTACATCCAATGCACACGTGCAAATCCCAATGCATGGTCAGCTGGCCACCATACCACATATCTGTAGTAGTACCCAGTCACTAGTTAAAAATCAATCAAAAGTGCAAAAAAAAAGTTTGTGTAGCCCCTCCCTAACCACCCAAACATTGAGGCATGAAATCTAAAACCCCTGCTCCCATTACGACTGTTGCACATTGATGGTGCTGGCTAAAATTCTGTTGTTACAGCAGTGGACGCGAGCCACCGCTACCCTGACTAATCTTGCCCAGTGGCCCAGTCCTGCCTCCTGCTGCCTTGCTTCAGGTGGGTCTGACTGCCAGGTCTGCTCTGTCCTTCCACACAGTAGGGCACATGCACACTCCTCCTCCTGCCCTCAAATGGCTAGTATGCATGTACCCTCATCTTCACCAGCCAATTGCTGTGGGAAGGTTCCTGAGTAATATGTCAGCTGTTAATCATACAGAGACTCCTCCAGGAGGTAGTGGCATGGTTATTGCCATGCAGCAAAGTTCAGATTCCTATACAGGGTTTAAAGGGTGCATATCAGCGGACCCGTAGGATTAGAACAAAGTCAGATCTGTTGGTTAATGCCACATTTACATGTCATTGTTTTGGTCAGTGATTTCTATCAGTGATTATGAGCTAAAACCAGGACTGGAGCCTCCACAGACATAAGGGAAAGAAATGCACCTGTTCTGGGTTTAGAGCCGCAACTGGTTTTGGCTCACAATCACCTATGGAAATCACTGACCGAACATGTGAATGAGGCCTAACACAGTGGTTGCACATCCACTGCCCTTACACCTGTGAAGTATTGTAGCTGCAGACACTTATGACCACTGATTAGGACACATGATTGAGATCTGCAATGTCTGAAAATGGCAGGGAAAAAACATTTATGCAAAGAAATATCCTAATATCTTTCATTATTCAAGTAGATACTCCAATAGGGTAACTATGAAAATAATGTATTATTATTGACTGGAAGGTTCTTACTCTAACAAAGTCACATAGATGAGTTTATTTCCCCTCACCTATGACAGCACCCATGTGAGAAGAACCTCCAAGCCAGGACATGAAACCTGTGGATATAAAAAAGTTCAGACCCCCACCACACTTCAGTTCAGGTTTCCTGTCCTCCAGGTAGGAAGTCCTGAAGTTCACACCAGGGGCTGGGGAAGGTCCTTGTCTTCAATACTGTAATGTAAACTATACCAGGGCAGCGTAAGCCTCTTGTGGGAGCCTCTTGTGGGAGCCGTTGGTCCGTTCTCCTCCATCTCTTTACCCAGTCCCCTGCTTTGTTGGGAGCCGCTGTGGACACTTCCAAGATAACCACGGCAGTTTCCAGGATAGTATGGGCAAGATTTCAGTGACGTCACTTCCAAAATCAAGTAATTTTATCTCAATTAGTTTTGCTCTCCTATGCCCCCAGATCATTGGGTGGTCAGCAACAAATTACTAGGCAACATGGATATCTTGTCCATAACCAAATAATAATAATAATGATAATGAATGCTCTGATAATATGTGTCTATCTGGTTTCTTGCTAATCAAACAGCTACTTGTAGCCTACTAAAGAGCCAGAGGGATCTGTGGACTTTCTTTGTAACCAAAGGATCTGAGGGTCATTGGACTTCATAATTACAAGGCACAGCCACAGTAAGGCCTCTAAGCTTCAGCAGAAAATAAACTTACCGTACTTGCTAATCACTTATTTCTAGTATTTAATAGGATTGTCTGGAAGGTAAATTTTTTTTTTAAACATTACGAAGTTCTTCACTTCCTAGTTTCCCTCAACACAGGAACTGTGACTGTTCTGCCAATCAGTGGCCATATCGGTGGCCCTCCAGAGATTGGTTAAGCAGTCATGAGGGACCAGAAAACAGAGATCAACGGAGAGCCTGGTAAGCATCAGAACAGTAACAGGGAACCTGGGAGGTGAGTATGGCAAGTCATTCTCATTATTTTAAAAATAGGCTGGTTGAACAACCTCTTTACCACTTTTTTGGGATTATTTTAAAAATAACCTATAATTCTTTGTACATATCAAGAGTTTACAATAAAATGAAAAGTACAAACATGTCTGTATAATTAAAGTGTGGGACCTTTGGAGGCCTCACGGTATTTCATTCCCAACCTGCTACTTTGACAGAATGAAACGTTCAGTTAGGCCTCATGCACACGACCGTGTCGTTTATTGCGGTCCGCAAACCGCGGATCTGCAAAAAACGGAAGACGCCCGTGTGCCTTCCGCAATTTGCGTAATGGAACGGGCGGCCCATTGTAGAAATGCCTATTCTTGTCCGCAAAACGAACAAGAATAGGACATGCTAAATTATTTTTTTTTGCGGGGCCACGGAACGGTGCAACGGATAAGGACAGCAGACGGAGTGCTGTCCGTATCTTTTGCGGCCCCATTGAAGTGAATGGGTCCGCACCCGAGCCACAAAAACTGCGGCTCGGATGCGGACCCGAAAAACGGTCGTGTGCATGAGGCCTTAGGTCCACATTTGTGACTAGGAATTTATCAACCACTAGTCCTCCCTATAAAGCTCTATCACTTAGGATGTAAACAGCTGACACTGGGCATTGGGCATGGAGACTTGTGGGCAGAACAACTCATAAAGCCCTGGACAAACAATCCCTTTGCTAATCTTTAGTAGTTTGTAACTTTGCAGGGGTAGTTACAACCAAGAATAGACAAGTCTAACTGGTTACTACAGAGCAAATATTTGGCAAACTAGCCGATTGATGGACCTTTGAAAGGGCAACAGTGCGTGTCCTTGAACTCTTCAGCACAACTCATTCTACTGCTAATTAAGGGTCCCTTCTCACGAGGCAGATTTTCTTGCAGAAAATTTTATGCACCTGAAAAACACTTTCGTTTATATGAATGGAGTTGTTTCGACAGGAAGCACATGGATTTGTGCAAGCTTCATATAACAAAACTGCCACGTCAGAAGGCACCTGAAGGGTAGCTCAACAAGTTGAGGATTACATGTGTTTTTTCAACTCTGATTTTCATGAAGAAATCAGTACAGTACCAACAAAGTGAATGAGATATGACAAATCTCATGTACTCTTTGCGCATCTTTTACGTGTGGAAATTGACCTGCTGTGTGGATTTTAACCCTTAGGCTACCGCCACCTTACATGTTGTTAAGCTTTGTAGTGTAAAAAATGAAAATAAAAATATTTAAAAAAATTTAAAAAATAAAATCATACCCTTTCCCCTGAATAAAAATAAACAATAAAAAAAAAAAACGGCCCCAAAGGTGTTGGGATAAACAGAGGAATTGGACCTCACAAGGCTGGGCCATTTTCCTGGGGATCGCCATTTTATCTTCTTTTGGATATACTTCCAGGTGGTTCAGAGGTTGAGCTGTCTGACTCTGGCTTCTCTGTTGTTGGTTTTTGGGATAGTGGTGTAAATAGTGAGGACCGACTCGGGTGTATTTTGGGGTTCCTTGTCTGCAGAGAAGGGGTTACAGTTCCTCTTGTTATCCTTTGAATATTGAATGCTTTGTTTGCCAAATCCCAGTTTTTGTCCAGAAACTGGGATTGGTTTTGCTACTCTGTATTTGTTATCCTCCTTATACAGGTGTGTTGTGTTGTAAATTTGTATTGCGATGGCCAAACAGGGGGGCACTAGGAAGGGAAAGTTGAAAAACATTCATACAGTATCTGTTTCTCCCTCATCTACGAAGGGGGAGAAATCTAAACAGCCTCTGATAACTGGCATAACAAGGCAGACTAGCTCTCCTAAAAACTTATCACAGTACGTGCACCACAATACGCAAAAGGAGAAATCAAGTCTCTCATTTCATAGTGAGGAGCTGGTTGGGTTGGGAACCTTGGGTGAAACGGCTGTTGATCTATCTATCTCGGGTGAGGCGGAGCTGGGAGCTAAGTCATCAGAATCTCAAAACTATCAGTCCAAGCAGGAGCAACCACCTAGTTTAAGTGATATCTTTTTAGAGATAAAAAAATGTAATTCCGCAATTTTGGATCTCTCCATGCAAATGGACGGCCTGAAGGAGTCAGTGGGGTTGCTTCGGGCTGATGTTCAGAAGTATAAGGAGAAGATGGTGGAAGTTGAGA
Source organism: Bufo bufo (assembly GCF_905171765.1). Taxonomy (NCBI): domain Eukaryota; kingdom Metazoa; phylum Chordata; class Amphibia; order Anura; family Bufonidae; genus Bufo; species Bufo bufo. The sequence goes on from NC_053389.1 coordinate 112,905,975, forward strand.
AAAGGGTTACACAAGTAGAGGACACCTTGCAGAATGTAGTTAAGCAGAATCAGGAGTTAATAATGGAAAACAAGGAAATAAGGAAGAAACTTGTCGATATAGAGAATAGATCAAGGAGGCTTAATTTATTATGTATAGGCCTGCCCGAGGGTGTGGAGGGTCAAGATTCAATTAGATTTGTCCAAAACTGGCTTAGAGACAAACTAGGTCAAGACATTTCTGGTTGTAACGATTTTGTTCAGCGGGCCCATAGAGTTCCCTTTAGCCGACCTCCCCCTGGGGAGAGACCTAGAGTCATGTTGATAAATGTGCTGATGTCCAAAGACAAAGATGAAATTATGCGCAGAATTAGGAAAAAGGGAAACCTGGACTTTAATGGTTCAGTGGTTATGATCTTTCCGGACTACGCTAGAGAGACGATGAAGGAACGTAGTCGTTTCATTGAGATTAAAAAGATACTCCGTCAGAAGGGAATAAAATACTCTTTAATGTTTCCTGCTAAATTACGTATTGTATGGGAAGATAGGGTTTGGTTTTGTGATTCTCTGGAAGAAGCTAGGGATTGGGTAGCCAAGAATACTTAAGTTTTTATATATACTCTTAAATTGAGGGGGGGGAGTATAATGCGTGGTTAGAGTACTAGAAGTGAGTATTTCTTCTGGTGCAAGTGTTTTTAGTTTTTTTTTGTGTTTGTTCATCTCTCCGCCTTCTCTCTGCTTTGCCTTTTCCCTCTTCTCCTCTCCCTCTCTCACATGGGTCGGGGAGACAGGAATGTGGTGTGTTAAGGGTTTTTACGCATAGTAACAAGTGCTGAATTGATATGCGTATACTCTCATGGAACATTAGAGGCTTAGGAACAGGAACTAAGAGGCTACCGGTCTTTAATTTATTAAATAGATCACTCCCTGCCCTCATTTGTCTCCAGGAGACACATTTACTAAAGGAAAATTGCACCTCTATTGAAAAACCATGGGTCCAATATGCGTATCATTCGACTTTCTCCTCATACTCCAGGGGGGTCAGTGTTCTGATTCACAGATCTATAAATATGCAGATAAATGAGGCGATAATTGATCGGGAAGGATGTTTTGTTGTTTTAGATTTTCTCTGGAATAGCAAACTATGGCTTCTGGCGGCGGTATATATCCCCCCTCCTTTTTCTCCTATTGTTTTGTTAAAAATTCACAAACTCGTGATGAATCGAAGCAATAGGGCACTTTTGATTGTTGGTGATTTTAACACGGTTTTGGATGAAACTTTGGACAGATCAAAAATTAGCAAGTATATTTTAGAATTTGGATGGCTCGATATTTGGAGACGTCTCTATCCGTTGAAAAGGAGTTTTTCATGCTTTTCAAAAACACATAGGATATTTTCACGTATTGATTTAGAACTAGTTAATGAAGGTGCACTTCATCATATTAAGAATGTTAAATACTCCCAGAGAGGGGTGTCAGATCACTGTCCTTTATTAGTGGATTTTAGGGAGGAGGTTTTAGGAAATACAAATAGGTGAAAAATAAATGTAAAGGTTTTGGATGTTAAAAAAGCACAGGAGAAATTTCAGGAGGAAATGGAGGAGTTTTTTGTAAGAAATAAGGGATCCGCCCCTGAGGACATTGTTTGGGATACAGGTAAGGCTTTCCTTAGAGGGCTACTCTTAAAGCATATAGTTAGACAAAAAAAGAGCCGCGATAAATATATCAGAGAACTGGAAGAAATGGTCTCTATTAAAGAGCAAGATTTTATCAGAGATCATAAATTAGATTTACAGTTGCAAGAAAAAGTATGTGAACCCTTTGGAATGATATGGATTTCTGCACAAATTGGTCATAAAATGTGATCTGATCTTCACCTAAACTAATAACACACGAAGAATTAAATGTTACCATGTTTTTATTGAACACACCATGTAAACATTCACAGTGCAGGTGGAAAAAGTATGTGAACCCTTGGATTTAATAACTGGTTGAACCTCTTTTGGCAGCAATAACTTCAACCAAATGTTTCCTGTAGTTGCAGATCAGACGTGCACAACGGTCAGGAGTAATTCTTGACCATTCCTCTTTACAGAACTGTTTCAGTTCAGCAATATTCTTGCGATGTCTGGTGTGAATCGCTTTCTTGAGGTCATGCCACAGCATCTCAATCGGGTTGAGGTCAGGACTATGACTGGGCCGCTCCAGAAGGCGTGTTTTCTTCTGTTTAAGCCATTCTGTTGTTGATTTACTTCTATGCTTTGGGTCGTTGTCCTGTTGCAACACCCATCTTCTGTTGAGCTTCAGCTAGTGGACAGATGGCCTTAAGTTCTCCTGCAAAATGTCTTGATAAACTTGGGAAATTAATTTTTCCATCGATGATAGCAATCCGTCCAGGCCCTGACGCAGCAAATCAGCCCCAAACCATGATGCCCCCACCACCATACTTCACAGTTGGGATGAGGTTTTGATGTTGGTGTGCAGTGCCTCTTTTTCTCCACACATAGTGTTGTGTGTTTCTTCCAAACAACTCAAATATGGTTTCATCTGTCCACAGAATATTTTGCCAGTACTGCTGTGGAACATCCAGATGCTCTTGTGCAAACTGTAAACGTGCAGCAATGTTTTTTTTGGACAGCAGTGGCTTCCTCTGTGGTATCCTACCATGAAATCCATTCTTGTTTAGTGTTTTACATATCGTAGATTCGCTAACAGGGATGTTGGCATATGCCAGAGACTTTTGTAAGTCTTCAGCTGACACTCTAGGATTCTTCTTCACCTCATTGAGCAGTCTGCGCTGTGCTCTTGCAGTCATCTTTACAGGACGGCCACTCCTAGGGAGAGTAGCAGCAGTGCTGAACTTTCTCCATTTATAGACAATTTGTCTTACCGTGGACTGATGAACAGCAAGGCTTTTAGAGATACTTTTATAACCCTTTCCAGCTTTATGAAAGTCAACAATTCTTAATCGTAGGTCTTCTGAGAGCTCTTTTGTGCGAGGCATCATTCACATCAGGCAATGCTTCTTGTGAAAAGCAAACCCAGAACTGGTGTGTGTTTTTTATAGAGCAGGGCAGCTGTAACCAACACCTCCAATCTCATCTCATGGATTGGACTCCAGTTGGCTGACACCTCACTCCAATTAGCTCTTGGAGATGTCATTAGTCTAGGGGTTCACATACTTTTTCCACCTGCACTGTGAATGTTTACATGGTGTGTTCAATAAAAACATGGTAACATTTAATTCTTTGTATGTTATTAGTTTAAGCAGACTGTGATTGTCTATTGTTGTGACTTAGATGAAGATCAGATCACATTTTATGACCAATTTGTGCAGAAATCCATATCATTCCAAAGGGTTCACATACTTTTTCTTGCAACTGTATATGAGAGCTGGCTGCAACACCAAAATAAGTTAGAAGATGTGTATCTCCTACAAGCAGAGAGGAAAAAATGTAATCAGATATGTTCCAACTATGTACAAGGCCATCTCCCTGGTAAAAGGTTAGCCGCCCTGATTAAGGCCCAAAAACCTCAAAATGTTATCTTTGGTTTAAAAAATCTGCAGGGTTAGGTATGTAGTGATGACATAGACAAGGTTTTATTTGCTAAAGACTTTTTCGAATATATGTATAAAACTGAATTTTCGGGTGAGTTAAAAGATGTTAAGGGTTCCCTGAATCAGATAAATGTGGGACTTCTGGAGAGGGAGCAGTGGGAGGCTTTGGAGGCCCCGATATCGGTTCGGGAAATAGACATGGTCCTTAAGTCATTAGCATTAAACAAAGCTGTGGGTCTAGATGGACTCCCCTATGAGATTTATGTTATGCTTAAGAAGGTTTTCCCCAGGAGATTGTGGGAAATGTGGAATTATTCAAGAGAAAGGGGTCTTCTTCCTGACACTTTGAGGGAGGCATTGATTATTTTAATTTTGAAGGAGGGAAAGGACCCTAGTCTATTGGACTCATATCGCCTGATTTCCCTAAAAAAATTAAGATTGCAAGATACTATCTAAAATACTGCCTGACAGATTAAAGTCAGTCATTAGTACAATTATTCATGAAGATCAAACTGGATTTATTCCGGGAAAATCTACTTCGATTAATATCAGGAGATGTTATCTGAATATGCAGTTAAAGTCGGACAATGTGGGTCAGAGATTCCTGTTATCGATCGATGCCTCCAAGGCTTTCGATACAGTAGAATGGCCCTTTCTCTTTGAGACCCTGGGAAATTTGGGGTTTGGACCACATTTTATTCAGTGGATTAAGCTGTTATATTCTGATATAAGAGCTAGAGTAGCCCTTAATGGTCTGGTTTCCGAGCCATTTCGGATCCAGAGGCGGGTACGGCAAGGATCCCCTTTATCCCCTCTGTTATTCGCAATCGCTTTGGAACCTTTAGCATCTTTAATAAGACAGGACAAAGACATTGTTGGTTTCAAATTTGGTTTGCATGAAGAAAAGATCGCGTTATACGCGGATGACCTGATGTTGTTTGTGGGCTCCCACGGATCTCTAGCAAGAATTTTGGAGGTGTTTGAAAAATATAGACTTTTAGCTGGTCTGAAAATAACAACTTTGTTCCTGCCCCGTTAAAAATTCAGCAAGGAGGAGTGAAATTTTTGGGGATAGTGGTGTCTGCACTATCAGGAGAATTTATTAATCAGAATGTAACTCCTATGATAAAGAAAATTAGAGAAAGTTAGGATATGGAAAAAGTTGCTGCTCTCCATGTCAGGATGGATAGCTTTGATTAGAATGTGCCTACTACCTCTTATAAATTACATCTTATGGAATGCTCCGGTGGTAATCCCAGATAAAAAATTTAAGATACTGGAGGGGTTGCTGTCCGACCTGATCTGGAGAGGTCGTAAACCAAGAATGCGACTTCAAAAGCTGAGATATCCCCAGAAGCAAGGAGGTTTGTCTATTCCGGATCTTAGGTTATATAGCTTGGCGGGCCAACTGAAGAACTGTCTAGATTGGGGGAATTCCCAACTATTTTGTTCTATTCTGCTTACCTATCCCCCGAGGCTGAGAGAGGTGGGTATATGCCAGCTTCTAGATGCAGGATTTCACCTTCAAAAATAAACAGATAAATCTCCAACTATGTTACTGATGTATAAAATTTGGACTTCTTTGAAAAGGATGTGGGGAGCTCCAGACTTACATAAGGATACGTTAATATGGAATAACCCCATGATAAAAGACCTGGTCGGGTTAGATACCTCAGTATGGAGTAAGAGAGGGATTTATAAACTGGGTCAGGTATGGAACAACAATAAGATGATTTCTTTTCAGGAGCTTAGCAGGGTGTATGATATTCCTGAATCTTTTATTTTTTATTATTATCAATTACAACATGCTCTGAAAACGTGCCTGGGTGGAAAGGAGGATCTTCAGACATTACCCCCTCAATTGACTAGCATTATAGGAATGTGTGAAGGGAAAAAAAGGATTTCAATATTCTATAAACTATCAAATTGTATTTATGCAAAATTAGATGTGCGCGAGGTTATTAAAAAGTGGGAGGGTATTTTTCCCCCCGGTAGACAGTATAATTGGTCGGAAATTATAGCAAGTCCGTTTCAAGTATCAAAAAATCGAGCACACCAACTAATACAATTTTTTGTAGTACATAGGCTATATTATACTCCAGCAAAACTAGAAAAGTTCTATAAAAATAAATCCTTTAGTTGCCTGAAGTGTGGGGAGGAGGGATCTGATGATATGCATCTTCTTTGGACCTATAGTTATATTTCAAGATTTTGGAGAGAAGTGATAAGCAGGATTTTGGAGCTGCATATGTTAATCATAGCGGTAGAGTTTGAAATATGTGTCCTTGGAGACATGTCTGGCTTTAGGTCTGTCTCACACCGAGCAATAGCCTCTAAACTCCTGTTCCTAGCGGTAAGATGCATTGCTAAATTTTGGATGCAAAAAGCCCCCCCTCTTTAAAGTTTTGGGAGAACTCTGTGAAGTCGGATTTGATTTGTGAGAAACTAACCGTAGTCACCGAGAAAAAGAATAAGCTGTTTACTGAGATGGTTGGTGAATTTGGAGGGGATTGGACTGGGCTCATAAGGCGACAGGGAGGGAGGGAATGGAGAGTGGACGGAAAGAGAAAAGACTGTGGTTTTTTGTTGTTTATTTATTTATTTTATTTTATTTATTTTTAATATTTTTATTTTTTATTTTGGGGGGGATAAAAGAAAAAGAGAGAGGAGGGGGAGGAGAGGGGAAGAAGGGGGAGGGAAAAAAAGAAGGGAGAAAATATGTGTTTTGTATTTAAGCAGTTTTGGATGCTTTGGAATTCATTTCAGAGTTGTATGAATTTGTAAGGAGTTTTCTTACCAATTTTGTCTTTATTAATGTATGGCTAATAAAAATTATAGAAATAAAAAAATTAAAAAAAATAAACATCATACGCATTGCCTTGTCTGAAAATGCCCATACTATTAATATATAAAAATATTATTTAATATTTACAAATATTTCTGGAAAGAAAAAAAATCGAAATTGGCTATTCACCATTTTTTCGTCACTTCACTTCCTTTAAATTTTTTATAAAAAGTGATCATAAAGTCATGCACACCCAAAATGGTATCAGTTTTTTTCAAAGTTTTTATTTTTTTAGTGTCCAAAACACAAGAAAAACTATACAAATAGGGTATTGCTGTAACTGTACTGACCCAGAGAATGAAGTTAACAGGTCAGTGTTAATGAATAGGTAATGCCATAAAAAAATCTATAAAAACTGTGGATAAATTGCAGTTTTTTTCCAATTTCACCTCATTTGGAAAAAAATAATCCAGATTCCCACTACGTTGTATGCAATAATAAATGGTGCCATTAGAAAGTACTTCTTGTCCTGCAAAAAAAACAACAACAGCCCTCATATGGCTATGTGAACAGAAAAGTAAAAAAAAAAGTCATGGCTCCAGAAAGGCAAAAATCTTCAGAGGCTCAAGGGGTTAAAATCTGCAGTTCTTTTAATGCAGTTTTGGTATGGATTTCATGCAAATTTTCTGCACACAAATCTGCAACGTGTGCAGGTAGCCTAAAAGGGGGGTCTACGTACTAGTTCTACCACTCCATTATTCTGCCAAGAAAACTGTATGGACAGAATCAAAAGGCTACTCGATCTGACACTGGAAGATGAGCCCCCCAGATCGGAAGGTGCCCAAAATGCTACTGGGGAAGAGCGGAAGGCATGTACAAGTAGCGCCAGAAAGAATGAAGCAACTGGGCCAAAGCTGAAAGGATGCTCAGCTGCAGATGTGGCAGGAGGTGAAGGGAAAGTCCGATGCTGTAAAGAACAGTATTGTATAGGAACCTGGAACGTAAGATCTATGAACCAAGGCAAGTTGGAGGTGGGGAAAGGTGAGAAGACTCAACATCGACATCTTGGGAGTCAGTGACCTTAAATGGACAGGAATGGGTGAATTTAATTCAGATGACCATTATATCTACTACTGTGGGCAAGAATCTCGAAGGAGGAATGGAGTAGCCCTCATAGTCAATAAAAGTCAAAAAAGCAGTACTGGGTTGCAGTCTCACAAATGCCGGAATGATCTCTTTTTCGAATCCAAGGCAAACCATTCAACATCACTGTAATTCAAGTTTATGCCCCAACTACAGATGCTGATGAGGCTGAAGCTGACCAATTCTATCAAGGCCTATAAGACCTTCTAGAACTAACACCAAAAAAAGATGTAACTCTTATCATAGGGGACTGGAATGCTAAAGTAGGAAATCAAAAGATAACTGGAATAACAGGCGATTTTGGCCTCGGAGAACAAAATGAAGCAGGTCAGAGACTAATAGAATTTTGTCAAGATAACTCACTGGTCATAACAAACACACTTTTCCAAAAGCACAAAAGACTACTATACACATGGAAATCACCGAATGGTCAATACCGACATCCGATTGACTATATACTCTGCAGTCAGCGATGGAGAAGTTCTGTACAGTCAGCAAAAACAAGACCTGGTGCTGACTGTGGTTCAGATCATCAGCTTCTTATTGCAAAATTCAAACTTAAATTTAAGAAAGTCAGAAAAGATGCCAGACCTTGCAATTATGACTTAAATAATATCGCTTATGAATATGCAGTGGATGTTAAAAATAGATTTAAGGGATTAGATCTGGTGGAAAGGGTACCTGAGGAGCTATGGTCGGAGGTTCACAACATTTAGCAAGAGGCAGCAACAAGGAACATTCCAAAGAAAGAGAAGAGCAAGAGAGCAAAATGGCTGTCTAAGGAGGCTTTACAAATAGCTGAGGAGAGAAGGGAAGCAAAAGGCAAAGGAGAAAGGGTACAATATCGCCAGTTGAATGCAGACTTCCAGAGAATAGCAAGGAGGGATAAGAAGGCCTTCCTAAATGAGCAATACAAGGAAATAGAAAAAAACAACAGAATGGGAAAAACAAGAGATCTTTTCAAGAAAATTAGAGACATCCAGGGAACATTTCACACTAAAGTGGAAGAGATTAAGAAAAGATGGCAAGAATATACAGAAGAACTATACAAAAAATATCTCAATTTCACTGATAGTATGAGTATTGACCTAGAGCCAGACATTCTAGAGAGTGAAGTTAAGTGGCCTTTAGAAAGCATTGCCAACAACAAGGCTAGTGGAGGTGACGGAATTCCAGCTGAGCTTTTTAAAATAGTAAAAGATGATGCTGTTAAAGTGCTGCACTCAATATGCCAGCAAATCTGGAAAACACAGCAATGGCCACAGGACTGGAAAATGTCAATTTACATCCCAATGCCAAAGAACGGCAATGCCAAAGAATGTTCAAGCTACCGAGCAATTGCCCTCATCTCACATTCTAGCAAGGTTATGCTAAAGATTCTGCAAGCTAGGCTTCAGCAATATGTGAACCGAGAACTACCGGAAGAACGAGCTGGTTTTCGAAGAGGCAGGGGAACCAGATCTCAAATTGCCAACCTACGCTGGATTATGGAGAAAGCAAGAGAGTTCCAGAAAAACATCTACTTCTGCTTCATTGACTTCACCAAAGCCTTTGATTGTGTGGATCACAATAAATTATGGCAAGTTCTTAAAGAGATGGGAGTATCAGATCACCTAACATGTCTCCTGAGAAACTTGTATGCAGGTCAAGAAGCAACTGTGAGAACTGTACATTTAACATCTGATTGGTTCAATATCGGGAAAGGAGTACGACAAGGCTGTATATTATCACCCTATTTATTTAACTTATATGCAGAATATATCATACGAAATTCTAAACTGGATAAAGCAAAAGCTGGATTTAGAATTGCTGGAAGAAATAACAACAACCCCAGATATGCAGATGATACGACTCTTATGGCAGAAAGCGAAGAAGAATTAAGGAGCCTCTTGATGAGGGTGAAAGACGAGAGTGCAAAAGTTGGCCTAAGTCTCAACATTTAAAAAACTAAGATCATGGCATCAGGATCCATCCCCTCCTGGCAAATAGAGGGGGAAGAAATGGAAGAAGTATTAGATTTTGTTTTCTTGGGCTCAAAGATCACTGCAGATGGTGACTGCAGCCATGAAATTAAAAGACGTTTGCTTCTTGGAAGGAAAGCAATGACAAACTTGGACAGTGTAATTAAAAGCAGAGATGTCACCTTGCCAACAAAAGTTCGTATGGTCAAAGCCATGGTTTTTCCTGTAATATTGTATGGTTGTGAAAGCTGGACCATAAGGAAGGCTGAGCTTAGAAGAATCAACTTCTTTGAACTGTGGTGCTGGTGAAGACTTCTGAGAGTTCCATGGACTGCAAGAAGATCCAATCAATCAATCAATCCTTGAAGAAATTAACCCTGATTGTTCATTGGAAGGAGCAATACTAAAGCTGAAATACTTTGGACACATAATGAGAAGGCAAGAGTCATTGGAGAAGACCCTGATGCTGGGAAAGATCGAAGGCAAAAGGAGAAGGGGACGGCAGAGAATGAGATGGCTGGACAGTATCATGGAAGCAACAAACATGAGCTCAGGCAAGCTTCGAGACAGTGAAAGATAGAGGGTCCTGGCGTGCTGTGAGTCATGGGGTCGCAAAGAGTCGAGCACGAATGAATTGCGACTGAACACATACTTCCACCCATGTAATAAATAATGGCGCCCATCCAGCGGACATATTGTCATTAAATAACCATATGTTATACTTCTTCTATTCACCACTACCTTCTACAACTATATAGACTAAAGGATCATTTATTAAGAAATACGTCACTTTTTTGTGTATTTAAGGTGAAGATTTTGTCTCAAAAGGGTATTGTGGCAAAATCTGCTCCTTTTCCCTCTTCACGCCACTTTTCTGAAGTGGCCGAAAAAAGAGGGCGTGGGTGGGGAAGAGGGCCGGACAGCCTGCCGATCTCATTTACCATTTTCTACGCCAGTTTATGGCATGGAAAATGGTCTTAAACTAAGCAAGCAAGGGTGTTAGCATACAAGCTTAGACCATGTCACATGTCCGGTGGAACCAAGCGCCAAAGTTATGTAGAGACCTGCGCATCTATATAACTTTGCCGCATCCGCGGTCAGCGCATGGGGATTAAGACTGGTGTATAAATCGCCGGTCTTAAAAGACCCAATAAGTGAGTAAAGCCTCATTCACACGTCAGTGTTCCCATTCATTTTAATGTGTGTATTCAGACCACAGTGTTTTAGCACGGTCCGTGGGTCAGTGTTTTTAGCACGGATGCATGCTCTATTTTGTCCGTCCATTATAGTCTATGGGTCCGTGTAAAAACCACGGATGCAACACGGAGGCCATCCGTGTTGCATCAGTGTTTCACGCATCATTAAGAAGAGACGCTTTGAAAATTATTTTTCAGCTTTTCAGTGTCAGTGAAACACGGATGCAACATGGACAGCAAAAAACGGACACAAGGACCCAACACGGACCCTTCACGGACAGCTTCACGGATGCATCACTGACCACCTGCTCATGGATTTGAGCACGGACGTGTGAATGAGGTTTGTTTCTCAAGCTGCTGTAGTCATAGTTAAATGATGCCTCAGGGTCCTATATATTTGAACTACACCACTGTGATATCTTGTGTTGCAATTATTATATCACCTACATACTAATTTCCTTCTCGCTCTCCATGCATTCCCCTTGGAGTAAACCATAATGCCGGGATAAATCTTGCTTCTCTTTCTGATATTAAAAAACATAACAGATAATAATTATTACATACAGCTCTAGTCTGTTAGCTCATGTATTAATACGACATAAAGCAGAATTTGCCATCGGCATAAAAAATAACAAAGAATCATTGAACTCGGTTCAGAATACTAACGCTCAGATGTTTCCTGGCAAAATATAATTGTTTTCTCATTAATTACCCTTTGTGAAATCCGTCCACCCACAGAATGTAATGAGACATTAGTATCCTGCTTCCTTGTTTGGTGCTAACAAGCCTGTGTCTACTTCAGATCTTCCAGAACAGAATTTGTACCTAGCAATACACTATATTTTGGCTAAACCACAAGATGCAATTAGCAATTATCCAAGGTCTGTCATTTGTGTGCCAGCTGGCTTAATACCATAATTGATGGTATATGTAATTCTTTTCTTCTCCTGTGGAGGCACTGTGGAAGAACTAAAAACTTGCCACCAAGTTCTCTTAGAGATCAAAACTGACTGTTGGTGATTTCAGTAATTGGACATCCGATGATAATACTTTTTTCAAAGGAGCCTTCTAGCAAAAAAAAAAGCTGGAGTGTAGCAGTTGTAGTAATAATACAGTCTGAGAGTCCTTTAAGTGCTTTTTGCAAACTCTAGATGGGCTTTCATGTGTCTTTTACTGAGCACAGGCTTCTGTCTGGCCACTCTGACATAAAGCCCAGACTGGTGAAATGTTGCAGTGATGGTGGACCTTCTGGAAGTTGATCCATCTGCACGCAGGATATTTTGAGCTCAACCAGAGTGATCATTTGGTTCTTGGTCACCTCTTTTACCAAGGCCCTTCTTTCCCTGATTACTTAGTTTGGTGGACCTCTAGGAAGAGTCCTGGTTGTTCCAGACTTCTTCCATTTAAGAATTATGGAGACCACTGTGCTCTTGGGAACTTTTTTGCAGAAAGTTTTTGTACCCTTCTCCAGATATGTGCCTCCACACAATCCTGTATCTGATCTCTACAGGCAGTTATTTCCTCTTCATAGCTAGGTTTTAGCTGGGATATGCATTGTCTGCTGTCATCAGTGATACCTTTTATATAGTGTTACTCTTATATCCAAGGAGAGCTGACAGCACAGTGTGCACTCCATTCACTGCTATGTGAATTCCTAAAATAGCCGAGGGAGAACGCTCACCTATTTTCGGAAGTCCCATATTGGTGAATGGAGAGCGCACCACACTTGCAGTGCCACCTCTCCATTCACCGCAATGGGATGCCAGAAATAGCTCAGCCAGCACTCAGCTATTATCGTAAATCCTATAGCGGTGAGCGGAGGATGGCTTCTCATGCACAGCTGCTCTCCCTTCATTTGGGGGCCCCTTGTCGAGATAGGAACGGGTCCCAGAGGTGGGACCCAGACCTATGTGACATTCAAGGCATATCCTAGCCATCAATATCTGAGATGGGAATACCCCTTGAATGAAAAAAGTCATGTCAAGAGAGTGGACAGGAGTGCTATGGTAGTATTTATGTTAGCTATGATACATATTTTATTAGTAGCCCCTGCTCCTATTGAATACCGCATTTAAGCTGTTATTGGCAGAAAGCTACTTCCATATGGTAAATATGTGCACACTGTGAAGTAAGTGAGAAATACATGAAAGTTGCCAATACTTATGTGATCAACCGGCAGATATTTTAGTACTGTAAATCTTGATATGGAGGATGAGATGGATTTTTTTGCCCGTCTGTTTCCATTTATTTCATCAGGCTTATATGGAGTGTAAATAAAAATGAGCAATTATCATTTACTGAGTGGGATACATCAATGAATTTTATATAAGTTGATATAATAGCGTAATATGCTGCCTTCCATATTATTGAAACATACTACAGTATGTTGCTCTGTCCATAGAGACAGCTACATCATTGTGAGGTTATCCGTGAACCATCAATCCCTAATCCATTGGTTGTTACAGGCAGGAATAGATCTGGCTAATATGCAGGTGCTGATCTGGTTCAGGCTCTGCAGTAATGTGAATCTTAGAAGAGGGCTGAACCCAAGGGCAAAAAAAAGGCACCAATAGGGGAATCCCATTTTTCGAATTTAGCATGAATATTCCCCTCTACTGCCTATCCTTTTGGTGATATATACTATGGCAGCCAAACATTGGTATGGCCCTAGAGATGCAAGTTCACAGGGCCATGACAGACCTCCCAAGTGTCCCTCTTTTCGAGGGACAGTCCCTATTTTTGACAAAGTCCCTCTGTCCCTCTTTGCTCCTTAAATGTCCCTCTTTTTCAGCTGAGGTGTAGATTTGCATTAGTACATTCACAATATTGACCCAGAAAGTGTTTGGTTCCTCTCTGTATATTCAAGCCCGTCTTGTATATTTTTTCATTATTTGATGCAGTTTGCATTTTAGAAATTTCTATATTTAGATTATTTTTGTAAGAGAAAACTATTAAAGTTTATAGAAATGCACACAATAAACCATAAGTGTCCCTCTTTGACCGTCCAAAAAGTTGGGAGCTATGCTATGATATGATTGAGTTTCGGATCACAAAAACTCTTACTCACCAAAAATGTATCAGCGGTCAGTTCACACTATGCAACATGTCATGCTGGAGACACCACAAGCTTACAGGTACAGGGATTGGAAAGGGTTAATCCGCCTAAACGTGGGGGAGATCATGGAAGGCTACTTTTAAACAGGGAATCCTTTTGGATTTTCCATATGGATTCTCGTGTTCCAAAAGGTCTTAATTGCAAACATGATCTTAAATTACATTATTGATTCTTATTCTGTCTCTTTGTATATTTTTTAACCCCTTCAACCCCGGGCCAGTTTTCACCTTCCTGCCCAGGCCATTTTTTCCAAATCTGACATGTCACTTTATGTGATAATAGCTTTGGAACACTTTTACTTATCCAAGCCATTCTGAGAATGTTTTCTCTTGACACATTGTACTTCATTATAGTCATAAACTTGAGTCAATATATTCTACCTTTATTTCTGAAAAAATCACAAATTTACCCAAAATTTCAAGATCTCTACTTTTAGAATAGATAGTGATACCTCATATAATAGTTATTACTTTACATTTCCCATATGTCTACTTCATGTTTGGATCATTTTGAAAATTACATTTTATTTTTTGGGGACGTTAGAAGGCTTAGAAGTTTGGAAGCAAATCTTTAAATTTTTCGGAACATTTCCAAAACCCAATTTTTAAGGACCAGTTCATGTCTGAAGTCACTTTGTGAGGCTTACAAATCTGATTTTACAAACTTTGTTAACCCTTTAGGTGTTCCACAAGAATTAATGGAAAATGGAGATGAAATTTCAGAATTTCACTTTTTGGGCAGATTTAACATTTTAATCCATTTTTTCCAGTAGCAAAGCAAGGGTTAACAGCCAAATAAAACTCAATATTTATTACCCTGATTCTGCGGTTTACAGAAACACCCCACATGTGATCGTAAACTGCTGTACGGGCACACAGCAGGGCGCAGTAGGAAAGAAACGCCATATGGTTTTTGGAAGGCATATTTAACTGAACTGGTTTTTAGATGCCATGTCCCATTTGAAGCCCTCCTGATGCACCCCTACAGTAGAAACTTAAAAAAGTGACCACATTTTGGAAACTACAGGATAAGGTGCCAGTTTTATTGGTACTATTTTTGGGTACATATGATTTTTAATTGCTCTATATTATGTTTTTTGTGAGGCAAGGTAACCAAAAAAATGGATGTTTTGGCACCGTTTTTATTTTTAACAACATTCATCCGACAGGTTAGATCATGCAGGTTGTTACAGACGCAATGATATCAAATATGTCTACTTTCTATGATGTTTGTTTCAGTTTTACGTAATAAAGCATTTTTGAAAACAAAAATTTGGTTTTTGTATCTCCATTTTCTGAACGCCATATGTTTTTTGTTTTTCTGACGATTGTCTTGTCCAGGGGCTCTTTTTTTGCAGGAAGAGTTGACGTTTTTATTGGTACCATTTTTGGGTACATATGATTTTTTGATCATTCATTATTACACTTTATGGGGCAAGGTGACCAAAATTTTTTAGTTTTGCAGCAGTTTTTATTTATTTTTACAGCGTTTACCTGAGGGATTAGGTCATGTGACTTTTTTATAGAGCAGATCGTTACAGACGTGGCAATACCTAATATGTCTACTTTTTCTTATTTATTTAGGTTTGACACAATAATAGCATTTTTGCGGGATGAGGTGACGGTCTGATTGGTACTTTGGAGCACATACGCCTTTTTGATCACTTGGCTGTTGCAATTTTTGTGATTTAATGTGACAAAAATGGCATTTTTTTACACCGTTTTTTTTTTTTACGGTGTTCATCTGAGTGGTCAGGTCATGTGATATTTTTATAGAGCTGGTTGCTATGGATGTGGCGATACCTAATATGTATACTTTTATTTATTTATTTCACTTTAGCACAATAATAGCAGTTTTGAAGCAAAAAATAATCCTATTTTACTGTCTCCATTGTCTGAGATTGATAGCTTTTTTATTTTTTAACTTTTTTATAGAGCAGATCATTACAGACGTGGCAATGCATAATATGTCTACTTTTTCTTCTTTATTTAAGTTTTACACAATAATAGCATTTTTGAAACCGAAATAATAATATTTTAGTGTATTCATAGTCTGAGAGCCATAGCTTTTTTATTTTTTGACCGATTCTCTTAGGTAGGATCTCATTTTTTATGGGATGAGGTGACGGTCTGATTGGTACTATTTTGGGGGGCATACGCCTTTTTGATCACTTGCTGTTGCAATTTTTGTGATGTAACGTGACAAAAATGGCTTTTTTTTTTACACAGTTTCTTTTTTTTTATGGTGTTCACCTGAGGGGTTAAGTCATGTGATAATTTTATAGAGCCTGTTGTTACGGACATGGCGATACCTAATATGTATATTTTTTTTTAATGTATTTTACTTTAGCACAATAATAGCAGTTTTGAAACAAAAAAAATTATGTTTTAGTGTCTCCATGTTCTGAGAGCTATATTTATTTATTTTTTTGGGTGATTGTCTTAGGTAGGTGCTAATTTTTTGCGGGATGAGGTCACGGTTTTATTGATACCATTTTGTGGGACATATGCCTTTTTGATCGCTTGGTGTTGCACTTTTTGTGATGTAAGGTGACAAAAATGGCTTTTTTTTTATGCCATTTTTTTTTTTTATGGTGTTTATTGGACAAGCTGGATCATATGATATATTTATAGAGCCGGTCATTACGGACGCGGTGATACCTAATATGTGTGGGGGTTTTTTCTTTCTGTTTTTTTTTTTATTATAAAATAAGGGGAAAGGGGCGTTTTTTTACTTTAATAATTTTATTACTTTATTAATTTTATTAAAAACACTATTTTTTTACTTTTTTTTATTTTTTTTATTTCTGATGTTCACTTTTGGGGGTCTTATCCCCTCTGCAATATGTATTGTAATGCATTGCCTGTTAGTGCATTAAACTGAGTCATACACTAACAGGTTGCCTAGGAAGTTATAGAAACAGCAATGGAAACATTACGCTCTAGTTTATACTACTTAGACCCTAACCCCATGCAAATAATTCTCCAAATTGCAGTTAACTATGCTTCTTTGTATGTCTCATCATGGAACATAGTTTTCTCAGCTCAGGAGCTTTGGTTCCCAGAGCAGGAAAAGGATGAGGTTTGGACATTTGGACCTCTGGACCCATGACCCTTTATTGAGGGTCATGGAAATTTCCAAAGATTGCTTGATATTTTCGTGTTGGTTCTTATAAAGGTCTTTCTAATGTTATTCAGACTTTGCAGCAATTGGGATTGCAATAGATAAATGCTAATGAGACCACATAGACTAATACTTTTTCCAGGTGTCCACATGAGGAATCTGAAATCATTTTTCTTCACAAAAAGTTTTGAAAAAGTTTGGCCATTGCTGACCTAGGGTGTGTGTACACAATGAAAAAGGAAGCTACTGCAGACTGTAATAATCTATCCCTACAATGCTAGGAATATTTTTATACAAGACAGTCTCGATATGTTATTTCTGCAATATGCCATGGCAAAAGCACACCTGAGGTGAGAAATGCAATTCGTAAACTAAATAGAGATCTTATTAAAATAAACTCTGGGAACTAGAATCCATCCCCTAAAGCTGTCAGTTTTGTATAGTCTTCACCACAACTCCATTGCACAAAATATGTTGAGTGATGCTGACATATTAAGGAATTTAAATTGACTTAGGCTACTTTCACACTTGCGTTGTTGTTTTCCGGTATTAAGATCCGGCAGAGGATCTCAATACTGGAGAAGAAACGTTTCCGTTTAGTCCTCATACATTCTGAATGGAAAGAGATCCGTTCAGAATGCATCAGGTTGTCTTCCGTCTGCAGCATTCCATTTTGTGACCAGACACAAAACCGCTCCAAGCTCCGGTTTTGTGTCCGGTCATAAAAACACAAAAAAAAACGATCCGACACTGAAAACAATGTAAGTCAATGTTAACGGATCCGTTTTTTTAGAAGCCTAAAAAAACGGATCTGTCACCCATTGACTTTTAATGTATTTAGAGACAGATGTTTTTTTCCATTTTGATTTCACACAACCGCATCCTAACGGAACGGATGCATCCTGATGTATGAGATGCTGATCATGAATTACAGACCCCATTCCTCTGTTAAAGGGATTGGCCCATCTGTGACATTGATGGCATATCACTAGGATATTCTATCAATGTTACATTGGTGCGGGTCTCGCCTATGGGACCCACTCCTGTCTCCAGAACGGGGCGCCCTGAAGTGAACCGCATGGCCAGCCACCCTCCATTCACCAATATTGGAGTTCCGAAAATAGGAGAGTGGGTTGATTTTTTATTTTCTCATCTCTATTCATTATTTCTGCATCATTATGTATTGCATGTAAGATGTTTTTTGGGGATTTAAATGGCAGTGTCTACTGCTTGGATACAGAAGCATTAATGATTTTATGATTTTATGACATTATTTTGTTCAGATCCAAAAGGACCTCGACATTTATTAAACTGGGGCAGTTTCATACCACATTTGTAGACCATGGCAAGCAACTTATAGCTTCTGAGAAATTGTTGAGGAACATTTGGGAAGAGGAATATAGTGTATATTGTAGTCCCAACTAAATGAACATGTGTCACGGACGTACGAGACCTACGGACGTTCTTGCGACAGGTGGCAGGAGATCTGTGAGACTCGCAACACGTGGTTTGATCTGACATGTTTTCCTTTTGGATCAAATGACGTCTGTGTTGTTTTTGGTGCTTGCCACACCTTCTTTCCCCAGGTGTGGCTATTAGGGTCATTTAACCTTCTCTATTATTGTTTCTCCCACAATGCTGTGCGGTTTATAGCTTCTGTTGGACTTGTGGTTAGCTTGTGTTTGGTTCTCGGCTGAGTTCCTGGTGCTACCAAAGCTTCATTGAAGATAAGCGTTTCCTTTCCCTTTTGTATTTTGTTTATATATATGTGTGCGTTGCCTTTCCCTGTTGTTTGTCATTATGCCTGAGGGAGACTCCTGTTCGTCCTTCACTTTGGAGGAACTGGTAGACTCAGTCCTGACATTATTTCCAGGGTCCTATAGAGTAAGATAGGATTCTAGGTATCCGGTGTATGAACTTGTCTACCTTTGGGGCCTGTTCATACTGGTAAACTGTCAGGACTGGAGTTAGGGTTTTCTCTAGGAAGTGTCCACCTTCCTAACCTAGTTTCCAGCCCTTATTCCGGTATCCCCTTTCCCTCCTATGCTTGGTGTGGTGTTTTCCTCCCACACACGAGCGTGACAACATGTTTGGTTCTATTATTTCTAAACCAGAGGTATACATACAAAAGTGGAGCACCAGTAGCAAAAATCAAAATGGGCCCTGCCTCCAAGTATGGTGCTGGGTCTCTCCACCATGAACATTAGTTCCTAGTGTTTGCTTTTTCCGTCAACCCCTTTCCATGATACTTGAGTTAGTCTCCTATCCCTTGTTTCCCAACAATGCAGTTCTTCTGCAGAGGTAAGCGCTCTACCTTATAGCAGAGATGCAACCACAGCTGGGCCTTTTTTCTAGAACATCTTGCTAGTCGAATTGGTCTGCCTCTAAGGTATGTGCAACTTAGACCAAAATCCATTCTTGTAAGTCATGGTAATTTCCAAACAGTGCAAAATTGATTCAAGTTTTTCAGACCCTTTATTCCCCTTTTGCAGATCCTTCAATTAATTTTGGATACAGCAAGCATTGCAGAATCTTAAAAGAAGTGCATGATATGTTTCAAGAAGCCTAGATTAGTCGTACATTGGGGTCAAGACTACAGCATGTGCTTCTTTAAATGTCACTTGGAGGTTGGGCATGTCTGCTCTTCTTGAGCTGCTGGTTTCCTGGCAATGAAGGGGTTTCTTCGGCCAGTCTTTTGTGCCACTTGAGTCACAACAGTGCTTTGTATTCGAGGCCTGCCAACATACGCAATGAATGTCGGGTACTTTTCACTTGCAATGGAAAAATCTTGCTAGCATTTGCCACTCTCCAGAGGAGTTCAGATTCACAGCGATGTCCTTAGAAACCAGGATTAGAACTTCCCTCCTTGCTGGAAGCCAAGGCTGAAAGTTCCCCTGACGGATTGTCTCTTCCATACGTTTCATAATGCTTCAAATGTGATGTTTCCAGCCAAGGTTTCGTTATCATATTTTACTGTACTTATTACAACTTAATGTTCCACAAGCCATTACTCCCATTGGTATTGGAGTGCAGTGACTTATAGACTTGGCATAATTACATACTTCTGCAGAGCTAAGCCCTTCTATTAGTGTTTCTGATTTACAATTTGGAAAGTGACGGGGGACAGAAAAATATATGTTGTGTACCAAATATATTGCATGAAAAAGAGCTACAATCATTCTGTGCAGTACAGAAAAAAATGTCAGACAAGAATTAAGACCTGATGTTATCTTGTAGGGTTTCTGTTACGGCATGCAAGGGAATGCTCCAAACTCCCAAACGGAACCTCACGAATAGCTGCTAGCAGACGAATAGGAAACGCACCCAAGCGGCTTACACTCCTAGCAATCAGTCTCTAACAGCATACAGTGAATCCCCCCAAGAACGAGTCAAGGCTCCGTGTTGAGGTTCAAGCAGTGGACACCCAGAGCTGTGTGTTTATTGATCTTATATAACATTGGTACACATTAGTACCACCCACAGGGTTTTGTAAAAACAACCAATAAACATGTACAATACAGTAAAACACTCCCACACAAAATCCTCCCCTCTGCCTGTGATACAATTACCTTACAGAATGGGTTGATGTAATTATCACAGGCAGGAGAATACACAATGTCTTCTGTCCTGGAGACAACCGAGGAGTAATTCAATTATCTCTCAGGACAAAGGGAAATCGCCAATACACAAGTGGGAACAATAGGACAGACATCACTATTTAAATATACAATGTCCCAACCATTACAGTAACATAGACATTTAACATATCCCCAGATGGCTTGGATCTGAGCGCTCAAAATATCCAAACATCGCTCAGATGCCACAAACACAGTCAAATCGCCATGGGGTTTTAGTTTAGCATGGGCTGATGAGAGGGCCCATAATCCTGGGGCAAGAGGCTGGCAACCAGGCTTCTCCACCACCCAGTGGCGAGGTTGGTTTTGCCACAGTTTCTGTCCTTTTTTCTGTACTTTTATAAGAAAATGCAGTGTGAGTTCCAACGTTTTGCAATCTGTTGATCTTCATTCAGCATGCACAGCTTTTAGGGAAATAGAGTAATGTCCATTTACTTAGATGTATCCACATAGATGCCTACATCATACAACATATCCCAATATCCACATCATAATTCATGAGACATTAAAGGGGTTTTCCGAGATATTTTTACTGATGACCTATCCAGGACCCCCGCCAATCAGCTGTTTGAGAAGACGGCAGCGCTCGCAGTAGTGCTGCGGCCTTCTCACAGTTTCTGCAAGGACAGTGACGATGACACAGCCCCATTCGGTCTTCACCTTTTAACCATTGTACAGGTATATAGATTCCGCTGCAGTCTTTGTTCAAATGACTGCTGACCCACCAGGGCCAGAGCACCAAGGGAACAGGCAAAACAATAGTCAGGGACAGGCCGAGGTCAGGGTGGGCAGTTCAGAGTAAGCATGAAGATCAGGCAGAGGTCAAGTCAGGCAGAAAAGGGTCAAATCCAGAAGTCAGGCAGAAGTCTATACACAGAACAAGCAAACGCACATATGGCCCACCTTAGCAGGAAGCTACCGAACCAGAACCTATTGTTCAGGCAGCTGAGCAATAGGCCTAAGGAAGTCAGACATAGGCTAGGGAAGAAGAGGGTGCACATGCTGGCACTTAAAAGCTGAATGGAGTATGTGTCCTATGGGTATTGATAGTTCATACCAGCAAAAAGTAGTCCTCAGCCTGCAGATGGAACTGCAGAGCTAGTCTTGTGGCTGCGACCCCCAGGCAGGGAGAGGAAGACACCAGTGCGACTGGTCTGCCAGACCTCTAGGACGGTGGGGTGGGTGAGCAAGGCATACCAGCAGGAGAAGCTATCGTAACATGTATGATGCATCTCAAGCTGCAAAATTGTTTTTGTGCCTGCAGAATTTAAGTAATCACTGGTAAATAGTGTATTTTTGGGTACAAAAAGTCCATCATTTTAAAATTTCCATTAGCGGTAGATATGGAAAAGTTCATTTTCTGGCTGTTTAACTGCTTGATTTTCAATGGTCTCTACCTCTTCATTTACCTAAAAACTTGGCACCTCACTGCTGATTACAGTTTTTTGTCTGCGGTAAGCTATAGGAGGCAAATTCAGGCAATGAAACCTCAACACCTGACCCAAAAGTCCATACCTCTTTGAATTGCTTTCAGGCTTGAGAAAAAGAACAGGGCCATAATATAAAGGTCACAGCTAGACAAAATCTGGTAAACTCAGGAACTGGAGGTCTGCTATAACTACTGGGGAAGTCAAGAGAGAGCTACTGTGACTACTTGGAGAGTCAGGACAAAGCTGCTGTGACTAGTAGTAAAGTGGGTAACACAATTTTTACAAATAAAGGGGAGGGTCTCACTGTTGTAACTAAAGGGCAGCTCTGTTCTGACTATTGGGGGGCAAAAGCTCAAGGGATGAGTAAGGAGTTTTTTTTCAACCAGGTTGTGTAGATGTGGTCTCACAGCGTGTTGGGCTGGCTGCTAGAGCTGAATAAGATTTACCAAGGACTGATCTAAATATAATGATGCATATAGCTGTCAATCATTATGTTTTCACATTGACATTTACCCTGATGAACGAATGATGTTCTGTGTTTGGTATGTACTAGACATGTTACCTGACAGTTTCGTAAGGTAAGAAAAAAAAAAAAGACATAACTCCTTGGTATGAATTAATGCTGTAGGGGTTTGCTGTATGTCGACAGTCACAGATGAAATTCATCACATTTTCCACAAGTCTGAGGACACTGCTGCTCTGAAATAAGAAGATCCTCAGTGATATTAGGATTATGTAGGGAAACCTCACATACAGGTATGACAGATAATGTGCACTGCTGTGAGGGATCATGTTGGAGAAATGGTGCCCATTATCCACTGCAGAGCTGCGAATGACTGGTATCATTTACAGCACTGTCACTAGTTATTCTGCAGTTTGTCAGCAACGTCACCATCCGGGTTGATAACCTGTCAAGTTCAGAGCCATTGATTTCTATTGTCAGACAGCTTCTAAGGCTTAAAGGGAAACTGTCATCTGTACTGTGCTACCCTCCCTGTGTATGCACATTTTGATCATGAATTGGCAATTTCGTGATGTGTACGGAGAATTCCAAATTGTATAGTTTTCTTTAATATTCTTCTTATATTTTCTTTAATATTCTGGTTTCCGCATATATGATATCATATAAACTTATGAACTGTATATTGAAAAGTGATGCTAGTTTTCAATATAATTTCTGTTTAAATTTCTAGGCAAAGAAGTATCTCCCAGGGAAAGAGAGCTCCACCTTCTGGAAGTGGCTCTCTATCAGTCAGAGTAAGACTTTTTAACATACC
Organism: Bufo bufo; assembly: GCF_905171765.1. NCBI lineage: Eukaryota > Metazoa > Chordata > Amphibia > Anura > Bufonidae > Bufo > Bufo bufo. Next base: position 112,929,177 of record NC_053389.1, read on the forward strand.
TTGGACATGACAAGGGTAAAAAGCCAAGCCAAGTTTATTTTTTTCCCCTTGTCATGTTCTACATGTATTTGCTAATACTAGAATACCACTTTGACTGATACTGACCATTAAAAGGTTTGTCTCATCTCAGGCAATGGGGGCATAGTGCTAGGATATGACCCCATTGTCTGATAGGTGCAGGTCCCACCGCTGGAACCTTCACCTATATTGGGAACGGAGCCCCGCAAAGTGGTGGCTGGAGGACTCCAGTCCGGCCACCACCAAGCGCGCTCCCCATAGAAGTAAATGGGAGTGCACTGCGCATGACCAGCCACCACTCCCATTCACTTCTATGGGCCTAACAGAAATAGTCGAGCCAGCGCTCAGCTATTTTCGATGGCCCCATAGAAAATAAATGGAGGGCGGCTGTGCATGTTTAGTCCGCCCTCCGCCACTTTCGGGGCTCCATTCTCAATATATGTGCGAGTCTCAGCAGTGGAACCCGCACCTATCAGACACCTATCAGACAATGGGGGCATATCCTAGTGATATGCCCCCATTATCTGAGATGAGACAACCCCTTTAAGGCTGGAGCTCCACGACAACTTTTCTATGGTCATGAAATGTATGAGAGGAAAAAGTCACAGGTGACACATCAATACGAAGCATTCAGATCACGTTGGAATTCTTCAGACTATTGCTCAACTATTTCCTCCTTAAATAAACATTGAGATAGCCAACCAGAAGAAATGATTCTGAGGATCACCCTCCATCTGTACAGAACATGTACAGATGTAGGCATGTGATCCTTCGTATTGATGGGATTGAGAAAAAGAACAGAATGCACATGGAAGCTACAGTATCTGTTTTGCACTGATTCATTGTTTGCAAAAATCGATTATGGCTGTGAGGCCTTAATCTGGTGAGCCAATCTGACGTTGACTGTGATGCATGTTAGACCATTTACTGTAGTGATATCAGACAACGCTGTTTTGGCATAAATGGGTCCCTACCTATATGTTGGTAAGGAGGAAATAAGATTTCCTTTTGCACTGAAAATTCGCAATACAAATTCGCGATTAGAATATTCGCAATCTACACTGAGTTATTACCCAGCTTTCCCAGTGTCAGATATCATCACTGAGTTATTACCCAGCTTTCCCAGTGTCAGATTTTATCACTGAGTTATTACCCAGCTTTCCCAGTGTCAGATATCATCCTAGTGTAGATCTCAAATATTCTAAAGGCTACACTAATAAGCTTGTCATAAGACTCATAGTCTAATATTCTTGTCAGAAGACTATGAAACCAATAGATGTTGCTATTGAGTTATGAACAGCGCCATCTATTGGTTTCATAGTCTTCTGACAAAACTATTAGACTACTCTTGTCATAAGACTGTGACACCAATAGATGGCGCTGTTCATAACTCAATAGCGCCATCTATTGGTTTTCATAGGCTTATGACAGCTGAAAAACAAGGCAGATTCTGCTCATTTGCATGTCTTTCCCATATGCCCATGTTTATGCAAATTTGTTTTTACATGACAAAACTGTATAGAAAGGTTATTGAATATTATGTTAGGACAATCAGAAAACTTTTTGTCGTCCTAATGATATTGATCTAGGTGTGCAGGTCCACCCAAGCCATCCAACAGATGCAAAATAACTTTGAGGTTTACTGGTTCTCAGTCAGATGAGAGCTGGTTTGGAATATCTCACACAAGGCTGCCATTGTAAGGTATGCTGGCTGTTATCTGTCTCATGGATAGATGGATGGCTTGCACATACCTGGCTTTTGGCATATAGCCTTTGTGTGGTTGTCTATTGTATGTCGTACATAATAGGAGTCTAAGACGCATCCAGCTACCTCTTAATGCTGTTTCCAAACCATTTTGATGGGGTTTCCATCAATTTTTAACCTTTTTTTATGAACCAGACACCTACTTCTCTTCCAAGCAGGGGGTGCCTGAGGTTCTTCCATTGACTTCCATTGTGCTCGGGTGCTCGGTAGAACACAGGAGCATACTGATGTGTTTGGCCAGAGCACACAAGCACTTTGGTGCTCGCTCAACACTATTCCTGATGACAGAAGCCCTTTAAGCCCTTGGGTGGGTCTTTTGCCAGAACTAGGTTTCTGGTCTTTACTAAAGTGCAGAATAAGAGTAGTAGTACATCCAACAGCATCAAGGCACAGTTCCAAGTACTGTAATTCACAGTGCAATACCTCCCCAATAGCAATGTATGGATAGCAGCAATGATGGCGGTTGTGGTACTCCTTCTCTCTGTCTTTCTAAAGTCTCTCTTTCAGCAGAACATTAGGAACGCAACTGAGGTGTTGGGTATATGTTTTGTAATCCCCAGGCTGAGGGGTACTGAATACAGCTGGCCATCTAAAAGTGTAGAAGGGCATTAGCAATGTTCCCTCTGACAGCAGCAAGGTCTCTCTCACTCTGCCATAAACATGCATAATACCTTGCTGTCTGACTCTAATGCACAGCCTCGTAGATTCTGGACTTTCTAATTACCTTTCTCTCCCTGGAGAAGCTTTTGTAGTAGAATGGCTTGCTTGGGTAGCTGTAGTCTCTGAGGTGAAGATTATCTGAGCTCAGGCCTAGCTTTGAGGTATAAGCACAGGTAGATCCTCTCTCTTCCTCAGCTAAGCTCAGGCTCTCCACTGACTAACCAAGGGGTGGACCCAGGTCCATCTCCTAGCAATCTAAAGGGATTGAATCAAGGTGTTAACCCTAGTTATCCATACAATGCTGCTGGGTAAAGAAACAAAGTAAATCAGAAAAAAAATTATATTTACATAGCAATTTAACATGACATTAGATTACCCTTTTGCTGTGAAACTATTCTGGGGAGCTGCATTAACACCCGTGTATTAACTCAGAATTTCCAATTTTCTAAACAAGGTAGCCCCTTTAACGATAGATAGATAGATAGATAGATAGATAGATAGATAGATAGATAGCACATTATTCAGAATTTCTATACTTGTGTGCTAACAACCTAATCTATTCTGAAGCTGATGGATTTCAGCCCATAATAATATCAATAAAAGAACATGATCTGTCACATTTATTGATCTTTTGCTTGAATAATTTTCCATGTTGTCCTAACTCTGTATTATTCTTGTAAATGAAGCAGATGCTTCCTGATTTATGAGCCCTCCTGTGATAATAGTGATATATTTAATCATTTGTCTGCTCCTCTCCGGCCTATGTCTGTAGCACCTACCGTAGTCATCAGTCTAAAATATCGACTTGTGGATATGTAACAGAAGGTGCCATTGAGATCAGGCATGCACCATGAGAGATGTTCTAATATTTTACAATCATAGAGCAGCAGAGAGATTGACGTTTCTGTCTCCTATCATGAAGGATGACTGGAATGACAAGCAGGTGGGAGTTTTCTATCTGTCTGTCGACTGCAAAATTGAATGTAAATAGGCAACGATTTCTGAAAGTGGTCAAATGCTGGAAATAATCATCTACAGGTGGAGAAAAGTTTAGTGTAACAAGACAAAAGGCTGAGTATTGAAAATGGTAAGCCTCGTAAACACAATAAATGGAGTCTGTCACCTCCAAACTAAGCATGCCGCCATGTAGGATCAGTGCCCTGAAATATAATGGTGCGTTTCTTGTGAAAATCCGATCCTCTAATCCTGATAAATGCTTCTTTCTATTTTATTCAAATAAAATAATTTCCATTGAAATGCATTAATACCAAGTGTTCTGGCAAAACAGATCCGTTCTTTCCCTCCATGCATGCGCAGACCATTAAATCTGTGGAAAAAAAAAATATCCGGAAAGACGGATCCGGTATTGCAATGCATTTGTGAGACGGATCCGCATCCATATCCGTCTCACAAATGCATCCATTTGCGTCCAGATTGCCGGATCCAGCAGGTAGTTCCGGCGACGGAACTGCCTGCCGGAATCCTCTGCTGCAAGTGTGAAAGTACCCTTAAAGTGGTTGTATGAGACCTGACAGCACCACTTAAGTTTTTTCTGGTATTGCAGTGAAGGGCATGGGCGGACTGGGAACTTGAAGTGGTCCTGGAACTAAATGTGGCCTCCATGACGTGGGCAGATCCAAACTGACAAAAGACGGGGCAACAGAAGTAGTGTGAACAGAGCCTAAGGTTAGGTTCTCGTGTAGTAAGGTTCTATGAGAGAAAACTGTACTGTAATGGGGTCATCTACCATAGCTGTACACCAGTTTATTGGTGTTGAAAAGTCGCAGATTTTGTCGCTCATACCATTTTGTTTCAAAATGTGTAATTTTTTACAACAACCTCGGCACATTTCCAAAAAATTGGGCGGGAGGAGGCGGGCCACTGGGAACTCTGCAGCCCAACATGTGCACCAGAAAACAGGCACACATTATACCAGACATCTATTCCAGTGTGTCCCTCTTAATAAATTAGTTGGATCTTCCTCCTGCAGGTCCGTATGTGGAACCATTCACTTCAATGAGGCTTGAAAAATAACGGAAGTGACTCTGTGTGCATTCCGTGTCAGTATGTCCGCATGTCCGTTCCACAAAAAAATAGAACATGTCCTATTTTCGTCCGTTTTGCACAGGGGCAGATTGGGAACTGATAGTGACCCTGGAAAAAATTGTAAAAGTGGCCCCATGTTGTAGCTAACTTACAGAAGGTGGAGCAACATAATTAGGCAAGGCCAACAGAAGTTGCCATAGTGCAGAGCAATATACCGCCCCAGCTGAACCAAATACCACAGTGCAGCACAAAATACTGCCACCTGCACCACAGTATTCAACTGTATCGCTCTCCTGAGGACATAGATACAGTTGAATTCAGGAGGGCACCTGCGGGTGCTGACCAGGAGAGAATCAGATCATTATGTTCCTGGCTGGCGTCCATGAGGAGGGCTTGGGTGGCCATCATAGGCATCAGCCATTTCCCTGTAGGGTCTATGGCCAATCCGTCCCTAGTTTTGCGGAAGGGAAGGTATTGTTACAATGGATGCGTAAAAAAAATGGATGCAGCACGGACGTCACACGGATGTCATCCGTATTTTTTTATTGTTGATCCGTTTTTTTGCCGACCGCAAAATACATACGGTGGTGTGCATGAGTCCTAAGACTGGCATGTAAAGGACTCTCTGGGGGGGACTCATCAAATACTGGCATTTTACACTGATCTTTGAAATCTCCTGCTCTGCCGGAGGATGTACCTAATGTATGGTGAGGCGCACCCTCTGGCAGTCTGTGCTCCAGAACGAAATCTACATGTAACACCCCAGAGTTGTGTTACTACACTCCTCTACCCCGCTACTATCTTCTAAGAGCATTTACATTGTCATCTGATATGATTTTGCTCATGTCTTCACAACTTTGCATACAAAACCATGTTAAATACAATGTTTCCTATCATTTTCCATGTTCACCTGCAGGTGGCAGCAATGCATTGGCCAGGTACTAGTCCTAGTTTAGTATATCTAGGCTGGAATGGATTATTCCAGCTTAGCTCCCCCTCTGTGGAGGTGTGGACTGTTATCACATCCTGCAGCTTGGGTGGAGAAGGAAGTTAGAGTTAGTGTAGCCCACCCCCTGCTAGAGGTAGGGTGTGTGTGTAGGAGATCCCCTGCATAGGGAAGAAAGCAAGGATCTTGTCTCGGCTGAGACATTGATCACTTCCCCAGCCTGAGAACCTTCAACCTCAGCTGGATGCAGAAAGCAGACAACCTCCAGAGTTCCAGGACAAAAGCATTCCCTTAGAAACCAACTGAGAGTAAGTCCAGAGACCTAGGAGAAGCCATATCCTCCTCCGCTAGTCTGTCCCCACAAAGCAGAAGTACAGAAAGGTGCAGAAGATTAGTTCCTGCCACTATTACAGAGCTACCAAGCAGACAAATTATCCTGCAAGCTCACATTTAAAGTGCAGAAGTGTTTATCCCTGCCAACCATTGCTAAAACCTGCTGGGACCAAAGACCAAAGCTGTATACTGCTTGTATACAAGGTATCTTCAGTTAAGAACCGTTCGAACTGCATCTACCGTAAAGGTCTGGAGGACATCATTTCTGCTGCAAAATTCCTCTATTACTTCTACTATCACTACCACTCAAATTTATTGCAAGTGAGCCAGGGGTCCAGCAATACCCAGGTAGGAGACACCGTTGACACAATTATCACCACCTATAGAGACATTATAGGACATTGCACCACTCTGACTTTCACACTAGCGGCAGGACGGATCCGACAGGCTGTTCACCCTGTCTAATCCGTCCTGCCGCTATTTCGCCGGACCACCGCCGGACCATTATATTCAATGGAGACGAGGGCGGCGGTCCTGCGGTGGTCGGGTGAAATAGCGGCAGGACGGATCCGACAGGGTGAACAGCCTGTCGGATCCGTCCTGCCGCTAGTGTGAAAGTACCCTTAATCTGCCTTGTTTTTTTATACTGCTTGGGGGGAATCTGTCGGACTACCCTTCACCCCAACAATGGATGTGAATATGGTGAAAGCAAATGTCATGTTCCTGCGAGGTTTGGGAAGGCGAGTTGTACTACTGTTACATTTATATTCTTGCTCATTCTCATTCTTTTGTGTGCGGCAGGAGCATAAAATCAACCGAGACCATGAAACGGTTAAATATTCCTGCACAAATAAAGTGAATGAACTGGAAGCGAGCAAGAAAAAGCTCCATTGTGAGCGGTAAAACACTAACAAATATATAAATGTCTGACCTTTTCAAGTGGACAAGTGTATAATGCAGAATAAACAATGTGATATTTACAAAATGGAAATCCCCCCAGAGCGAGCGGGAGAAGAAATGTCTGTGTAGTCTCTGTCCCGGCAAATACTGACATCACCACCGAACTAATCTGTAAACCAAATCTGATAGACATGGACAACCTAGAGTCATTGGTGTTATCAACTCTTCATATGCCAGATCTCTGTTTGCTGTCAGTGAATAGATACATTCTTGCTTTCATCCAAAATGCGTATAGACCAATAGTTCTCATAGCTATAGTGTATCCAGTCTACACAGTACATCAGCAGCACAAATATTTCCTGTCCTGATAATTTACTATTATTTATCAGCCCAGAGCCTGGGTTGTTTCGCTCACGGAGGATTGTTTAGACAGGATACAATTGGAGCAAACTCTCAGCGGGTGTAGAGAACCGATGCCAGTGTTGCTGTTCTATTATAAATGGAAGTAAAGGGGTTTTTCAGGAGGAAAATATTGATGTCTTATGCTCAGGATAGGTCTCTGCTATCTGATCGATTGGGGGCCCCAACAGCTGGTACCCTCACCAATGAGCTGTATGAAGAGGCCATGGTGCTCCAGTGAGCACTGCAGCCTCCTCACCAAGCACAGCGCCGTACGTTGTATAGTGACTGTGCTTGGTATTACAGCTCACCCTATTGACTTGAATGGGACTGAGGGTACTTTCACACTTGCGTTGTTGGATTCCAGCAGGCTGTTCCGTCGCCGAAACTGCCTGCCGGATCCGGCAATTTGTATGCAAATGGATACCATTTGTAGAAGGATCCAGATGCGGATTCGTCTCACAAATGCATTGCAATACCGGATCCGTCTCTCCGGTTGTCATCCGGAAAAACGGATCCGGTATTTTTTTTTTTTACATTTTTAAAGGTCTGCGCATGTGCAGACCACAAAACCGGATCTGTTTTTCCAGAACACTTGGGGCCGGATACGGCATTAATGCATTTCAATGGAAAATAATGCCATTCCAGAATTTTGGACGGAGAAAATACTGCAGCATGCTACGGTATTTTCTCCGTCCAAAAAAACATACAGTGACTGATCTGAAGACATCCTGATGCATACTGAATGGATTACTCTCTATTTAGAATGCATTAGGATAAAACTGATCAGTTTTTTCCCAGTATTGAGCCCGTAGGACGGAATTCAATACCGCAAAAGTTTAACTCAAGTGTGAAAGTACCCTGAGCTGGGCCTAGGCCATGTGACTGATGAACATGATGTCACTGGTCTAGGAAGAGACCACAGCTCTCACCGGAGCACTGTGGCCTGTTCAAACAGCTGATCGGCAGGAGTGCCGGGTATCGGATCCCCACTGTCTGGATATTGATGACATAATGTATATAAAAGCTGATTGTCCTTGTATATACATTACATTACTTAGCTTATACAAATCCTACATATATCAGATGTTGAAAGTGGGACATTTTACCATTTGATGAAAAAAATTAACTAATTTAGAACCTGATAAAAACAGCACTCAAAAAAGTTGGGAGAGGGCCATGTCTAAAATTGTGTAGCATCAACGCTTCTTTTAGCAACAATCTGTAACTGTTTGGGAAGTGAGGAGACCAATTGCTGGAGTTTTAGGAGAGGAATGTTGTCCCATTCCTGGTGTAATGTGCATATGTTGTTCTAAATCCTCTATATACTGTTCAGCATTGATAGTGAATTTACAGATGTGTACATTTCCCACACCTTAGGCACTAATAGAACCCCATACCATCAGAGATGCTGACTTTTGAACTGTGCGTGATAACAAACTGGATGGTCCCTCTCCTCATGAGTTTGCAGAACACAACATCCATGGTTTCCATAAAGAATTTCAGATATTGATTCATCTGACCACAGAACAGTTTTCCATTTTGCCCCAGTCCATTTTGTACTGGATTTCTGTGGAAGTGGCAGTCTCCAGAACATAACTGGACAATATGTGGAATTTCAGAAATTTGTTGTAGACCGACCTTACAACAAGTCTAACCTTTTACACATGCATGTGTAGCATAAGTCAACTGCTTAGTAATACCTCCATTTTTTTTAGGGCCCATCTCGCCGTTAGCACCATTTGATCTGCACCTTAGATCCACCAATCTGACAAAGCTCAAGCACCGAGTGAACCCAATCAAACCATGTAAATCACCAAGAAAGATGGTAAAAATATATTAGTATTGTTGGCATTTCAGTTGGCACGTAGCAACTACATGTTCCTCAGGTAGAGTGCATTAGTTGAGTATAGCCACAGTGCCTATAAATACACCATGAAAGGTGTCTCCTTGCATAGAAGTGAATGTACATACTGGTGCTCCTACATTCTGCATGTTTGTGTTTGAATCTGTCCACCTGTCTGTATCTTAGGCCTCATGCACATGCCTTCTTCATGTGGCATTGTTTTCCCATTGTATACGGAGGTACAGTAGTGCGAGTTTCTCCTGTGGGATAATTTAGGCTTCTGCTTTCATGGGGTTGTGGTGATGTGAAAGATAACGTAAATAAGGATCCCGGAAGAAGGGTATATCTCACTCAGGTTCCTCAACTGGGTGAGATAAGAAAAGTTCCAGAGTGGTGCTGGCTTCAGCAAGGCATAGTTGCTGGAGTTTTTTTGTTTAGTATTTAAGGGCTGGATTTTACTTGGATTGGGAGCTGGGTTGGTAGAGGGAGCTGCCAATCCACCCCTCCCATTCCAGGGCAGATTTTCCCTAGCATGAGGGATCCACAGGTGTAATCACCTGGGATCATTACTGGGGAGTAAAAGCCCATCCCAGACTGTCAGTCGGGGGCGTGGTTGCAAACAGAGGCCGGGCTAGGCTGAGAAACCACGAGGCAGGGACATAGCCTGGACTGACCGTTTTACAACCTGGGGGGCTGGTGTACGCTTGGCTGAGAAAGCCGGACCTGACACTTTGTCTGAACAGCACTGTATAAGTGAGTCAGGGATTCTACCCTATGTTTAGTTAGAGCCCAGCCGGGCAGGTGTTTATTTTGTATTATGTTTGTTTTGCTGAGGTGCCAAATAAAAGCGATGTTTGGACCTTTAAACTTGGTGTCTGGTGAAGATACTTGTGTGAATGACCCCTGGAGAAGAGCTAACCCCCACAGGGTCTATGGGTTTAGTGTTTATGCCCCTGCATGTAACCCTAATAAAAATAATGGGGGAGATTTATCAAAACTGGCTTAATTGCCCAAAGCAACCAATCAGATTCTACCTTTCATTTTCCAAAGGAGCTCTGAAAAATGAAAGGTGGAATCTGATTGGTTGCTGTGGGCAACTAAGCCAGGTTCCTTTACACTAGTTTTTAATAAATCTACCCCAATGTGGTTAGCTCATGTAGGTCTCCAGGGATGGTCCATTCTACATTCTTCCAGAAACTGCTACCTGTCGATGGCTTCAGCTCTGCTTCATTTCAGGGAATGTGGTTTGGCTGCAATACCGCACACAGCCTGTGGACTAGTGCGGCACTATTTTAAGAAGACAGCAGCCAAGTTTTGCTAATCCTGGAAAACCCTCTTAACAAGCACACATGACTAAGGAGCCATGCAGCATACGTAGGTCGGATGTGTTTGCTGTAATCACAGATAAGCGCACAGCAGACAATAGACCAGCTATGGGTCACACCTCACACCGGCGTGTCTGCCAGACTGACACTTCCACAGGTCTCTTCAGGCCAAGCTGTTTTTAATCTCTGGCAGGATGTATCTGTTTTTGCCAGAGTTCCTGGGTGTGTTGGGCTTATTGGCACACTTTTGGCTGGGAATGTGTTTGCTCTTGTTCTTTTAACCCCATGAACTGCTGAGGTGAAGGTGATAATTTCCACTGTCTGCTGTGGAAATCATCACAGAGCACAAATCTGAACTTTATAAAGGACATTTCCTCTCAAATGTAACTAAAAATACTACAAGGGCTGAAAAGGAAGTTTAAACTAAGATATAACTTTTATTGTGATCGTTAAAAAGTCTGGGAGTACCAGCTATCAAAGGACAAACCTACAAAAACAACTAGCATAAAAAAAATGTTGTCCCCCCTGGGACTTTAGTATTTTAGTTGTTTTTGTATGTATGTCCTTTGATAGCTGGTACTTCCAGACTTTTTAATGATCACAATAAAAGTTATATCTTAGTTTAAACTCTGCCCTGGCAATGGTTCTTTGATATAATCAGTTAGACTGTTGGAAGTAATTTTCCCTATCTTGAATTTTTCGTTTGGTGTTATTGTTAAAGATACTATAAAAAAAAAAAGGCATTCTCCTCATTGAAGTTGTTCATATCTTTAGTCAATTATTTCATGGCTACGGCTACTTTCCCACCAGCGTTTTTGCTGGATCCGTCATGGATCAGCAAAAACGCTTCCATCATGATAAAACAACCGTCTGCATCCGTTATGAACGGATACGGTTGTATTGTCTTTAACATAGCCAAGACGGATCCGTCATGAACACCATTGAAAGTCAATGGGGGACGGATCCGTTTTTTGTGTCAGAGAAAACTGATCCGTCCCTATTGACTTACATTGTGTCAGGATCAGTCTTGCTCTGCACCACATCGCGGACAGGAAAACGCTGCTTGCAGCGTTATTTTGTCAGTGATGGGGACACAGAATGCATTCCGTTTCGTTCAGTTCAGTTTTGTCCCCATTGACAATGATTGGGGACAAAACGGAAGCGTCTTCCTCTGCTATTGAGAATGGGAAAGCGCAAGTGTGAAAGTAGCCTACTTCTGCTCCTGAAAAAGTTGGGTGACAACCAATATGCTTCCACAGTTGCTGTCCCCAAGGTTTTTTTTTTTGGGATCCTGAACAGCTCAGCTCAAACAGCTGATTGACGGTGATAGGTCATCAATATCAGAATCGTGAAAAACAAAACTTCATAGCTTGGCCAACGTTGGTGCAGGGATGCAGAAGAACTTTAGTGGAACGAGCATAGTATGTTCAGTATGGTAGGTTGTTACTTGCTGATGGACCATGGCAGATTCAATGATAATATATTCAGTCTTCCTAGTGGGAGAGGACTTGTGTAAAATAAAAATAAAAAACTTCATTCCTATGAAAGAGGGCCACCTCTCCTCACCATACGCCAAGGTAGATATGTAGTAGAATATTGAGTATTTGGGTTAAAGGGCAGTTGTTTCAGGTATACATGACATTTTAAGATGTACAGCATTACTGATGCCTGAGGTAAGCCAGAGTATGAGATTTATGTCGACAGTGATGTCTCTCAAAAGACGTACATGTGGCTAATCTGAAATTCCTGATCTATTGACAAGAAGATCTAGAGAACTGAAGTGCAGGTGTTACTTATGGACGTGTTAGACTGTGAGGACACAGAGTCTAAGTGGCGTAACTTTTGTCAATGTAGAGGAGTCTACATGTATAAAAAAAATTCTCTGACATGATAATGATCTACAGCCAGAGTTCACAGTGCAAAATGATGGGACATCCACTTGCTCTGTAGAGCTGGATGGTGACACTCATTCTCCTCTTATTATAAGATGGTGGGCTCAAGGTAATCCAGTCCAATCATTTACACAAGTCATATTTTTCAGATCACAGGCAGGAATGGACTGAGCAGTTTGTCCAAGGGCTTCCATCTTTCCCATACAGTCAATGAGACTCTATGGTGGACCACCACCTGAAACCATTATTATATTTCTCTTCTAACAACTTATGACATCACTGGGCCATCTCCCAAGCAATCTTCTATGGTCTTTCTGATAAAGTGCAAAATTTGGGTCTGAGCTTGCTTACAGACTTGACTGTAGATTTCAGGTAGGAATTTAGGTCTTAAAGTTGGACAATGAGTCAAGTAGGTCAAAACTTTGTAAAGAACAAAGGAACCTTGAACAACCCAGTCTTAATATGACCAGGAATTTACCCACATCTAATTACGTTAGTAACTTATGTCAATAGAGAGCTTCCACCCAGCATGTGCCATTTATAATGCTGATGCCTGTGGCAGAGGAGCCTTTGGGTCTCCCAGGCGCCAGGTACACACATGCATCTACTATAGCTGTCTCTGCTTGAATGTCTGAGGATTTGATTTTTCCCACCAAAAACAAGCAAATCAAGAAAAACAGAAGCACATCCATAAATTACCCACAAATAGGGACTTTTCTAAAGAGTATAGTATTTGTCAGTTTGATGGACATTTATGGTATTGGGTGGCAATAAATGAAATGGATTGGGGTGGATTGTGCCACAAAAAGAACCTAAACATTTAGAGTTTTGATATTTTTGTAAACGGTTGTGTTTTTTATTTTTTTCATTTTTAGATCATTCCAGCTTCATCCCAGATTCCGAAGGTGACCTTTACTTCCTACTGGACAGTTCAGGAAGCGTCAGCTATGATGAGTTTTCCAAAGTCAAAGAGTTCATTGGGGATCTTCTACAACCCTTCAAGTTTGGTCCACAGGACGTTCAGGCTAGTGTTGTTCAGATCAGCACCAATCCTACACTGGAATTCTCCTTGAACCAATACCATTCCAGTAAGGATGTCATAAAAGCCATCCAGAATGTACGGCAGCGAATGGGGGATACAAATACAGGCAAAGCTATTGATTACGTAAAACAAAATCTGTATGCAGAAAACTTTGGTTCTAGGGGTGATGTCCCAAAAGTTCTGGTTTGGGTGACAGATGGATTGTCCACTGATGACATCTCTACGCCAATGAAGCTTCTCAAGGACATGGGTGTTTCAGTATTTATTATTTCCACGACGGGTCGAGGAAATTTCCAGGATTTATCTGCTGCAGCCAGTGAACCAGATGAGAAATACCTAAAGTTTGTTGACAAGGATGATCTTGGCATTATTACAAAGGAGCTACGGGACTCGATCATTGGTATGCGGATTCATGTCACTGAGTGTATGAATCATAATGGCTGGTGGAGAAACCTATCATAAGAGGTCAATTAGAAGTAAAGGGCCTGTGATATTAAAGGAGCTATGTCTCCAGTTTGTATTAAAGACTTATCCTTAGGAAAGGTCATCAGTGTCTGATGGACAGGGGTCTGGCGACCCCACCGATCAGCTGTTTGAAGAGGAGACGGTGCTCCGTGTAAGTGCTGCTTCCTCTTCATTACCCTGCCCATCATTAAATAGAGCGAGTACTTGTAATTACACTACGCCACCGCTACAGGGGAGACAATGTCTAGTGTAATAAAGAGGAAGCAGCGCTCGCATCAGATATTGATGACCTATCCTGAGGCTAAGTCATCAATATAAACAGGCTGCACAACCCCTTTAAATACTGTTGATCCTCAAAAACACATGATATGTCTAGGCTTAGGAGCGTGTGCGCCCTCTGCAGTCAGACAAGATGTACCAGCCACTCCTGATGAAGTGGGTGCCACAGATAGCCTGGCTGTCCATTGATTGAGACTATTGTGTATCTTAATATTTATTGTACAGCAGTAATATTTAGCTATTCTATAGGATTGTTTTTCATTTACTTCATGTATAGAGCTATTTTAGAACTGTATGTTGGTATTTATTTAGGCATTATATAAAGAATATTATTTTTGCAGGATATGGTGGTATGAGCACTGTATTGTACAGAAGCGTTAATTGACTAGCCTATAACTTAGATATTAAAGGGGTTTTGCAGGCTTTTAATACTGATGACCTATCCTTAGAATAGGTCATCAATATCAGATTGGCGGGGGTCTGACTCCCGGCACCCCCGCCGATCAACTGTATGATGAGAAGGCACGCGCCATGTGCGCGTGCCGTCTCCTGTCTCTCTTCCTGCTTTCCATAGACATAGCAGCAGTGAACAGGAAGAAAGACAGGAGGCGGCGCGCATGCACAGCGCGTGCCTTCTCTTCATACAGCTGATTGGCAGGCGTGATGGGTGTCATTATATAAATTGGTGCCTTAAAGGGGTTTTCCAGGCTTTTAATATGACCTATCCTCAGGATAGGTCATCAATATCAGATTGGTGGGGGTCCAACACCCAGCTCCCCTGCCGATCGGCGGGGGTGCCGCGGGTGTCTGAGGATAGGTCATCAATATTAAAAGCCTGGAAAACCCCTTTTAAGGTACCAATTTATATTATAATTAGGCATTGTTTGAGACTGTTATTTCTACATCAGATGGCTGTAAACTACAGTATATGGGGAGCAATAACAGAAGGTACCATCCAACATAAGGCTGGCCCTAGATATATCCCCTTAACAATGCCTCAGCCTTATCACAAAATTTGGTAGAAATATGGTCATGTCTAGTCTGAATGTACTTCAGCGTTAGTGGAATGTAAGATTAGAATTAGGCCAGGCAGTCCTGCTGTATATCCATGAGACAATTGCACTTTAAACCGTGTACGTTAAAAGATTTCCATCTGTTTAACATCTCTCTCATGATTTATCCATTGTATGTTTTAGGTTATTACTATATTGTATAGAGAGCGAGCTGTGAGAAAAGGCTACGATACATAGAAGCTGCAGAAGCCAAACAGTGCATAATTCTTAATAAAACCATAGCTTTTAAAGTGGTTTTCCAGGACCTTTCTTCAGGATAGGTCATCAGTATTATATTGGTGGTGGTCCAACTTGCGGCACTCCCACCCAT
The DNA here is from genome assembly GCF_905171765.1 of Bufo bufo. Classification (NCBI taxonomy): domain Eukaryota; kingdom Metazoa; phylum Chordata; class Amphibia; order Anura; family Bufonidae; genus Bufo; species Bufo bufo. The sequence goes on from NC_053389.1 coordinate 112,944,476, forward strand.
CAGTTATTATGGCCAACTGCTGGTGATTGAAACTGTACAGTGTAATGAGCTGGAAGCAGAAGGCTGCGTCCACAGTGTAGTTTCTGATGCCAGCTTACTGCAGATCAAACAGTATGCAGTAAGCTCCTAAGCTCCCTCTAGTGGTGGCTGTAGCTAGCCAGAATATCATCAATCAACTTAAGGTCTATGTAGGAGATTTGGTGCTCAGTAAGATATCAATAAAATCAGGGCTGTAAGATTTTTATAAACTAGACATACAAATTAGATAAATATCTAATGCATAGGACATCAGTCTAACCATTGCGTGAAGTATGTCATCGAGGGAAGCCAGAATCATACAGGTTTTATTTCATACCTGATCCTTTGTTCCCCCAGGAGATAAGAGTTGCCAGAAATGTCTGACAGCACTAATCTCTCTTCAAATTGAACTAAACATGCATGCTCAGTGTTAATGGTGAACCAGCAGCTCCCTTATGTGTATGGCCAGCATTAGTTTTACATTTCGTTTGTATTTACTATGATGTCTTTTTCTACTTACCTATTTATATGTTTAACTGTCTTAACAGTGATAGATCAAAATTATGTAACAGCAGCAAATACTATCTTTAGACCTGAGTAATGCACATGCCTGTGGTTACTAGACACATATCAGATCTTTATAATGCTAGCTCACAGTGAGATGTCTATGACCTAGCAAGAATAAGATCCAACTAAACACAGACACTTCTGAGTCACTTTTACGAGCTGCTGCTGCTCTGTTCACTCGCTCCAACGCTCCGGCAGCGCGTACCTGCCCTCCTCTTTCTCCCTTTCCCAGTTGGCCTGGCCTACAGAATAGCTCGGTTTATCCACATAGGCTGTGGCCTGCTTCTTGCCACCTAGGCCTCTTTTTGTCGGCCAACAACCTAATCATCATTGGCCAATGGTTGGCCACCTTTGGGTACTTAAGGTACCTTCCCATGTAGGAAGGTGCCTGAGCAATAGGTTCTAGTCTGCTAGTGTCCTGCAAACATGTGTCATTCTACAATTGTCTGCACATGTACCTACTACTGCCTGCTTCCCCGATTTGACTCTTTGCTGTCTGACCTGATCTCTGCCTGACTTTTGTACTGACCTTGAGTTGTCCGCCCTGACCTCAGACTGTTCATTGGATTGAATGACCCCTTCCTGGCTCCCTTCAGGCTGACATTATCATTACAACAAATTCTCCACACAGGCCGACTATGCACAAAGCATATACCGCTTCAGCAGCGGGCTGCAGAGTAGTGTTACAACCAGCCCCCCTAGCTTGTAGGTCGCTGGAGGTTGAGGGCACTTGAATGTTCTGGAAAACATGATACATACAACTTTTAATACCAAACATGTTTCCCTCTGTACATGTCAATGTTATCTTCACAGGGACCACTGGTCAGTGTTGCCCAGGCTCTTAATTGGTTCTCATAAGTGGTTACTGTGTTGGCTCACTGTCTGCTAGATCAATATAGCAGCATAACTGCTCCACTCCAGAGGTTCACCCAATGCACCAGGTCACCCACAGCTCTTTTCAGTCCCACATTACTCCTCCCAATCTCCAGCCCATCACAGTTTCATATGGTCACGCCTGTACTGACTTCAAACACCCCATACCCCTCCCTGGTGGAACAGGATCAAGGCCTATATGTTACACTAGCCAACATCAGCTCCAATGAGCATCACTCATGGAACTTACACCCTCTCCCCTATTAACACCAAAACCACTTTCAATTGTCCAAAAGACTAGACTTGTGTTGCAGCTGCAAGTATCACATGCCAGTTCCTTCACCACCATCAGACGCCGACAACTCTGACCCATAGCCATGATGGTGCCCTCTCACTACCAACCTGATCCACAAGGTGCCTGTACGGCGTGGGTCATAGCACAGCACAAAACATGAGCAGCAGTTGCAGAGAGAGCAGAGCCTCTAGGTGTAACGGCAACGCCCCCGTGGCTCCTGGAGGCTCATTTGCATATATTAAAACATCACTTTTCTCAGCAATGCGGGCACATATGAACATGGGACCAACACAGATGTCTTCAGCTGCCAAGTGCACATATAACAGGTCAGCCATTGTCATAGGTGCAAATCTGCTGACAGATGCCCTTTAAATCTGATTGTTATAGAAATTGAATAAAAATATTACTACTAATAAGCATTATAGTATACTGTTAGAGTATCCACTAATAATAGTTGGCATAATATGCAGCGTAAGTGGAGCACAACATAAAGTTACATAAAGTATAATGGCTCCGGGCATGTAATATTCTTTTAAAAAAATGCAATATTCCATTGGTTTAGTTGTTTTTTTTATGTGCATTATTTTTCCTAAAACCTGCTCTAATGATGCCCTACATATTAAATTGTGAGTACCTCATAAGAGAACGAGGCCAGTGCGTTTCATTTTAAAGCAGAACAGAAGCCCCTCAGCCATCTCAACAGAGGGGAATTTTGACTAGATTCAATGCTGCCATCTTGTGTCCATTTTGAGGCACTGCAGATATAGAACAGTAATTTGTGTCATACCTGAATACAGTTAAATGTGTATATTTCATATTTCAGAACTGATTCAAGCGAAGAGACTTCATGCAGTAAATATAACAACGACAAGTATCCAGCTGACCTGGCCAAGATTACTGTCCAAGGATACAGGACATTATGTTTTAGAATATGTCCCGGTAGCTGATCCAAGGAAGAAGTTACAGCACACTCTGCGCGGGGATCAAACAAGCTTAGAGATTACAGGGTTAACTGCAGATACCAGTTACAAGATCACACTGTACCCCGAGTCAAACATTGAGTATCTCCAGCCTCAAACCATAGAAGTCTCTACTCTTCAAGGTAAAATTGTTGTAAGGATTTAGAAGTGCTCAGCATAATGTAACATGGCATGTAACATGCGGATGAATGATCGACCTTGAAATACATGGGTGAAGATATAGTCTTCCCAGGGGCTGTCTGTTCTGTCTAATAGAAGGGGGTCATGAGTTCTGCAGATCCATAACCAGAATATTTTCCCATTTCAGAAGTGAAGGAAGAAAGGAATTTGGAAGCCCTGAATATAACAACCACAAGTTTCTGGTTGACTTGGTCAAAGTTATCTGGAGATACAGGGACGTATGTCTTGGAGTATTCTCCAATGTCTGACCCAAGAAGAAAGTTACAGAAGACGACATCAGTGGAGGAGACTAGTGTGGTTTTTAGTAATTTAACCCCAAATACCACCTACAAGGTCACACTCATACCTGATTCCAATGACCCAAATATTCAACCTGAAACAATCCAAGTGTCCACGCTCCCAGGTATGGTCCATATTCTCTGTACATCCCTGTTCTTATTGCTGTTAGCGTTTGCTCCATTCTTTGCTTAGGAGTCCAGTGGGTGGTCCCAATCAGTGATTGACAGCCTTCCGTATATGACTGTGTATACAGAGATGGCGTCCATCACTGTTAGGACCTCCTACTGAATTTCTAAGCATAGAAAGAGCAGAGCTTTAAGTGACTATAAGTGACTATAATAGAATATATCCCACATAAACTAAACTATCAATCTGCTCAGGTCCTCCTTTAAAGGTGGCCTGCCACCAGGAGACAACCCTTTAAATTGAGATGCCACGATGGGCACATACACAACATGACAGGCCATGGGGGGACACTCTGGAATTCACTGCACCCATGGTATTGGATGTGACTAAGTGTGCACTGCACTTCCACACTTGACTTCACACTCGCCTATAATATTAAGCTACCAAGGAGTTAAGCGACCACAAACACATCCACACACAGCGCTGGCACCACCCATCAGTATGGCCGACAGGAGGCCTAGCTACAAACACACCAGCCGTCACAGGCTGACACTGTTCTACTATACCACAGGCAAACCTGTAGCACACAGGTCTTTAATGGTAACACAGCAAAGTGGCACTTAGAGGGTGCGAGTATGTTTAGAGCATCATGGAACGACTTATTGGATTTGAGATTTAACATCCAAAAGGAACTAAGGCTACTTTCACACCTGCGTTCGGGTGTCCGCTTGTGAGTTCCGTTTGAAAGCTCTCACAAGCGGCCCTGAACGCATCCGTACTGCCCCAATGCATTCTGAGTGGACGCGGATCCGCTCAGAATGCATTAGTCTGGCAGCGTTCAGCCTCCGCTCCACTCAGCAAGCGGACACCCGAACGCAGCTTGCAGCGTTCGGGTGTCCGCCTGGCCGTGCGGAGGAAAACTGATCCGTCCAGACTTACAATGTAAGTCAATGGGGATGGATCCGTTTGAAGATGACACCATATGGCTCAATTTTCAAACGGATCCGTCCCCCATTGACTTTCAATGTAAAGTCTGGACGGATCCGTCTGAAGCTACTTTCACACTTAGAATTTTTTCTAAACTATAATGCAGACGGATCCGTTCTGAATGGATCCAAACGTCTACATTATAGGAGCGGATCCGTCTGTGCAGACACCAGACGGATCCGTTCTGAATGCTAGTGTGAAAGTAGCCTAAAAGGTTACAAAAGATGATGAAAAGCTGTACCAGAGGCTATACACAGACACGTCGCATTATTATACTATATGAGGCTATTCTGGACAGATACAACACACCCCACTAACATATTAGACATCCAGAACACACCCACTGACACGCTGGACACCTACAACACCCCCCAGTTACACGCTGGACACATACAACACACCCACTGACACACTGGACACATACAACACACCCCAGTTACACGCTGGACACATACAACACACCCCAGTTACACGCTGGACACCTACAACACCCCCCAGTTACACACTGGACACATAGAACACACCCCAGTTACACACTGGACACCTACAACACACCCCAGTTACACGCTGGACACCTACAACACCCCCCAGTTACACGCTGGACACATACAACACACCCCAGTTACACGCTGGACACCTACAACACCCCCCAGTTACACGCTGGACACATACAACACACCCACTGACACACTGGACACCTACAACACACCCCAGTTACACGCTGGACACATACAACACACCCCAGTTACACGCTGGACACCTACAACACCCCCCAGTTACACGCTGGACACCTACAACACCCCCCAGTTACACGCTGGACACCTACAACACACCCCAGTTACACGCTGGACACCTACAACACACCCCAGTTACACGCTGGACACCTACAACACACCCCAGTTACACGCTGGACACATACAACACACCCCAGTTACACGCTGGACACATACAACACACCCACTGACACGCTGGACACCTACAACACCCCCCAGTTACACGCTGGACACCTACAACACCCCCCAGTTACACGCTGGACACCTACAACACCCCCCAGTTACACGCTGGACACCTACAACACACCCCAGTTACACGCTGGACACCTACAACACACCCCAGTTACACGCTGGACACCTACAACACCCCCCAGTTACACGCTGGACACCTACAACACCCCCCAGTTACACGCTGGACACCTACAACACCCCCCAGTTACACGCTGGACACCTACAACACACCCCAGTTACACGCTGGACACCTACAACACACCCCAGTTACACGCTGGACACATACAACACACCCCAGTTACACGCTGGACACCTACAACACACCCCAGTTACACGCTGGACACATACAACACACCCCAGTTACACGCTGGACACATACAACACACCCCAGTTACACGCTGGACACATACAACACACCCCAGTTACACGCTGGACACATACAACACACCCCAGTTACACGCTGGACACATACAACACACCCCAGTTACACGCTGGACACATACAACACACCCCAGTTACACGCTGGACACATACAACACACCCCAGTTACACGCTGGACACATACAACACACCCCAGTTACACGCTGGACACATACAACACACCCCAGTTACACGCTGGACACATACAACACACCCCAGTTACACGCTGGACACCTACAACACACCCCAGTTACACGCTGGACACATACAACACACCCCAGTTACACGCTGGACACATACAACACACCCCAGTTACACGCTGGACACATACAACACACCCCAGTTACACGCTGGACACATACAACACACCCCAGTTACACGCTGGACACATACAACACACCCCAGTTACACGCTGGACACAGTGGTGCAGACAACAGGTGTACACTCCTGCACCGCTCCATAGCATTACTGCAGAGTACACAGCACATAACTTTGAACACCAGGGGGCAGCAGCCATTCTTATGTTGACGCTGCCTCAGCCCGCTACTGCTCGATGCTGACTGTGGCCGGAATCCATCAGCCGGACACTGCTCCTCAGTCCATCTGGCATTAGTCAGAACTGGATGGATGACTGTTCCCTCATTGGCACCCAGGTCAGGGTAGCAGTTCACTAAGGACATTTTGTTGGTCACCTGAACTCATTTAATTACCTTCCAGAAATGTAAGTAGCACACCTCAGTGCAGGATTGGGGTCTGGCTTTATACAAATATAATGTGACTCATATCTGATACAATATGCTTCCATAACATGTATACAGGTAACTGATACAGGACAATTCCCAATATGGGATATGTGAGATACACTCATAGGGGAAGATTTATCAAAACTGGTGTAAATGGGAAAACTGGTGCAGTTGCCCATAATAACCAATCAGATTTCACCTTTCATTTTCCAAAGGTGGAATCTGATTGGCTGCGATGGGCAACTAAACTTTACACTGGTTTTAATAAATCTCCACCATAACGCATAGTAGCCAATTGTTCCGAATTTGGCAGGACGGTCCCTGATTTTCAGAGACATTCCCAGCTAAGTCTACTTTCACACTGGCGTTTTGGCTTTCCGTTTGTGAGATCCGTTCAGGGCTCTCACAAGTGGTCCAAAACGGATCAGTTTTGCCCTTAATGCATTCTGAATGGAAAAGGATCCGCTCAGAATGCATCAGTCACTATTCCGCTCTGGAGGCAGACGCCAAAATGCTGCCTGCAGCGTTTTGCTATCCGCCTGACGAAGTGGAGCCAAACGGATCCGTCCTGGCACACAATGCAAGTCAATGGGGACGGATCCGTTTTCTCTGACACAATAGAAAACAGATCTGTCCCCTATTGACTTTCAACGGTGTTCAAGACGGATCTGTCAGGGCTATAGAAGACATAATACAACCGGATCCGTTCATGACAGATGCATGCGGTTGTATTGTAACGGAAGCATTTTTGCAGATCCATGACGGATCCGCAAAAAACGCTAGTGTGAAAGTAGCCTAATTCGGGCTGTCCAGGGCTGAAGATAGGTGGGGCTCACGTAAACTCCTCCCAGTCAAAGCAGGGCATTCCCAGGGCGAGGCTTCGATGAACGATTTCACTAACTAAAACATTGGCAAGTATGCATAATGCATTTGGACTGTGCATTTGTACCATTAAATGCCTGTGTGTAAAATATATATATTAATTACAGTATATAAACCCCAGTGTTCACTCTTAGCTAATCAGCACTATCATAATTTACTGACCTTTTCCATCTCTAATGTATGTTCTACAGATTATATCCCAGCAAGAAGTCTAAAGATTTTCAATATCACTTCCACCAGTTTCAATGCCAGCTGGTCCAAGTTAGCAGGTGACACAGGACGTTACTTTCTGGATTATGCTTTACTATCTTACCCAAGGAGAAAGACAAGAAAGACCTTCTATGGAAACCAGACCAGTGTGGTGGTCGGCGGTTTAACACCAAATACCACCTACCAGGTCACATTTATTCCTGAATCCAATCTGGAGGCCTCGCAGTCACAGACGTTCCCAGTCACCACTCTACCAGGTAGGACATCTGTTTTCTATAGCTAGGAATATTAATCTGTCAGGAGCAGTGATGGCCAGTTCGCGTGTTCGCCCACGAACACATGCGGGCCGCCATCTTAAATCACAAGTTTGGCGAGGCACAGGTAAGCCCGATGAAGGCCCCCGGCGGCTGTTCTCGGAACTGCCTGCTCCCGGTGACGGCATTTGTTTCAGACCGGCTCGCGGCGCAGGCACAGGTAAGGGCTTACCTGTGCCTCGCCGGACTTGTGATTAAGGATGGCAGCCCGCATGTGTAAGCGGGCGAACACTGCGAACTGGCCATCACTGGTCAGGAGTACACAGCACCTAATGACAAAGAATAGAATTGAGGAGCTCCTACTTCCAGAGCAGATAAAGGCAGTGGACTGGGTCATTTTGAACCGGCATGACCATTGTAAGCACTGTTAATGACGGGGAATTCATGAAATCAGCGAGTTCTCAGAGGCGCTATCAAAAGAAGAAGGGTTTGATCACGTTTACCATAGGCTGCTCCTTTTTTTGTTATAGACATAATCCAAGCAAGAAATCTACAAGTCTACAATATCACCTCAAGAAGTCTTCATTTAAGCTGGTCCAGACTAGAAGGTGATACAGGCCATTATATAGTGAATTATGTATCGGCTTCTCAACCACATGCAACATCAAAGATGTCACTGCACGATGAGAACAGTGTGGAAATTGGAAACCTAAGACCAAACACCACCTATCAGATCACCTTTGTTCCAGAATCCAACAGGCAATACATCCAGCGGCAGTCAATAGAACTCACCACCCTCCCGGGTAAGACGCCATGTTTCTCATTCAAATATTTATAACTCCCAACAATACTGTATTTCAAGAAATTCTCACAAAAAACTGACCTTAAAGCGATGGGCTATGGATAAATATGTTACAGTGGGCATTCCTGTATGGATCAGGGTGAGCTTTTTAAATATATCCCTGGGATGTTTGGAGGTCTGCATGCAGCAACCCAGTGGGAGCACAGAGAGGTGGTGGTGGTGGTGGTGGCAGTAGTTGTCTTGTCTCATGGTGGATAGGTCCTCCTAACTCACTACCAGGGTTGGCACAGTCATGATAGGATAAAAGTGGTAATAGTGGTTTTCCTTGGGGCACACCCTGTGTGGAGTCTCCTAGCCGACAGAAGGTGTGGTGCCCTTGATGGGGAGGTGTGGAATCATAGGCAGGAGACCAGAGCAGAGTTGAACCAGGTAAATTACAGTCTTTAATAGTAGATGCAAAACACTTCCACGCAAGATGGAGGCACAAGTCTTGTAAAACAGTTAACCCATTGTTCAGCTAGAACTTGTTGGAGCTATCTCCAAAGTCTCTGACAGGCAGATCCTTACATAGCAATTCATTACACACAGTGTAACCTGAGGCGTGCACACAAATCCAAAAATTCTGTAATTTTTTACAGCAAGGTATAGATTCCACAAAGCAGGACTACAGACTGCAAACAGATATGGAGCTGGAAGCTTTGAAACCCAGTCAGATGCTATTAGGTTTATTAGCCATAGATGAGAACTTTGCATTCCTTCTTTTTATCTCAGAGTTTTTTTTAGCTGCACACGCTCAGGGGTTCACTGGAGTCCCTTGGTATCAAAAGTGACTGATGCTGACTGACAGGACTGGTAGTTTCGTCTCCAGCTGTCTATTTCAAGCATATATTTATTTTAATGTTGATGATTATGGCTTACAGCTAATGAAAACTCAAAAGTCAGTATCTCAGAAGACCAATAAAAAAATTATTTGTAATACAGAAATGTTGGCCTGCTGAAAAGTATGTACAGTATATGCACTCAATACTTGGTCGGGGCTCCTTTTGCATGAATTACTGCATCAATAATGCGTTGCATGGAGGTGATCAGCCTGTGGCACTGCTGAGGTGTTATGGAAGCCCAGATTGCTTTGATAGAGGCCTTCAGCCTGTCCACATTGTTGGGTCTGGTGTCCCTCATCTTCCTCTTGACAATAGGTCAGGCGAGTTTGCTGGCCAGTCAAGTCCAGTGATACCGTGGTTATTAAACCAGACATTAGTACTTTGGGCAGTGTGGGCAGATGTCAGGCCCTGCTGAAAAATGAAATCAGCATCTCCATAAAGCTTGTCAGCAGAGGGAAGCATGAAGCGCTCTAAAATTTCCTGGTAGACGGCTGCCCTGACTTTGGACTTGATATAACACAGTGGACCAACACCAGCAGATGACATGGCTCAACCAAACTATCACTGATTGTGGAAACTTCACACTGGACATCAAGCAATTTGAATAATGTGCCTCTCCACTCTTCCTCCAGAATCTGGGACCTTCATTTCCAAATGAAATGCAAAATGTACTTTCATTTGAAAACAGGTTTCAGGACCACTAAGCAACAGTCCAGTTCTTTTTCTCCTTAGCCCAGGTAAGACGCTTGTGGCTTGACACAAGGAATGTGACAGTTGTAGCCCATGTCCTGGATACTTCTGTTTGTGGTGACTCTTGAAGCACTGACTCTGCAGTCCGCTCCTTGTGAATCTCCTAAAATTCTTGAATGGCATTTTCGTGACAATCTTTTCAAGGCTGCAGTTATCAATGTTGCTTGTGCACCTTTTTCTACTACACTTTTTTTTCTTCTTCCACTCAACTCTCCATTAATATACTTGGATACAGCGCTCTGTGACTAGCCAGCTTCTTTAGCAATGACCTTTTTTGTAGCCTACTCTCCTGGTGGAGGGTGTCAATGACTTTTGGACAACTGTCAAGTCAGCAGTCTTCCCCATGATTGTGTAGCCTACTGAACCAGACTGATGGACCATTTAAAGGCTTAGGAAACCTTTGCAGGCGTTTTGTGTTGATTAGAGTGTGACACCATGAGTCACTTTTTCACAATATTCTGAGATACTGACTTTTGGATTTTCATTAGCTGTAAGCTATAATTATCAACATTAAAATAAATAAACACTTGAAATAGATCACACTGTGTGTAATGAATCTATATGAGTTTCACTTTTTAAACTGAATTACAGAATTTTCAATGATTTTTAAACTTATTGAGATGTACTTGTATGTTCTGTTTGTTACGATATGTGATTTATATGTAATGATATTGATCCACCTCTATAGAACATACCCGGACAAGGAATTTGCAGGCTCAGGACATCACAAGTACTGGTTTTATCTTAACCTGGTCAAGGCTGCCTGAAGATGAAGGGCGTTATGTTTTGGAGTACGTTCCAGTTTCTGATCCAGGGAGGACACAACAGAAAATTGTGTATGGAGATGAGACCAGTGTGTCTGTAATTGACCTGAGATCAGATACCACCTATCAGGTCACATTGATCCCAGAGTACAGTGGAAATTATGCTCTTCCTGAAGTCATCATGGTTTCCACTCGATCAGGTTAGTGTACAGTTTTCTAAATGAGGACAAAAGATACAGTATATATTGGTTGAAGAGCAAGTCCTCCCATTTGAGTAAATACAGTACAATGTATCACCTATACCTTCTGAAATTGTGGTCTACAAATGAAGACATATGGCCTAACCCAGTGTTTCCCAACCAGTGTGCCTCCAGCTGTTGCAAAACTACACCTCCCAGCATGCCCGCACAGCCAAAGGCTGTCCGGGCATGCTGGGAGTTGTAGTTTTGCAACAGCTGGAGGAACACTGGTTGGGAAACACTGGCCTAACCTACACAGAAAATAATGTCCAGCAAACAATGTCCTTTGGCCCAGTGTTCCTCAACTCCAGTTCTCAGAGCCCACCTGCGGGTCATGTTTTAAGAATTTTCTTAGGATTAAGCAGGTGATATAATTAGTGTCAATGCATCAGGGCTTACCACAGGTATTCATTCTGTGGGATATTCTGAAACCATGCCCGGCAGGTGGGTCCTGAGGATTGGAGTTGAGAAACACTGCTTTAGCCTTCTTTTACTTCTTTACCTGGAGGGACCTGAAACAAGATGGAGGTAGTCTCTTGTACAGTAAATAGGTGTAGCTATATGAATATAAATTTTTACCAACATAAACTGCTAAAGCCTGTAAAATGGCACTGAAAAAAGTATATATACACAGTAATTTCCTTCCAACATATGAATCCCAAATTACAGGATATTTTAAGCCTGACCAATTTTGCACAGGAATACCCCAAAAATCCCATAGAAAAGCCTCTTTAAAGGGGTTTCCTGGATTCAGGATAATGATGGCCTATCCTCAGGATAGTCTATCAATATCAGATTAATGGGGGTGAAACAACCCCGAGATCAACTGTTTCACAGGACCACGGTGAAGCCTCTTTATTGTTTCCTTCGGTCTTCAACCTACACGTGATCTACAAGTAGATGGCTTGCAGATAGATGGCCCATGTAAACGCTGAAGAGATTGTTAATGTTAATTATATGGCGTATGTTTGTTTATTTACACAGATTTTCAAAAGTAATAATGGCACCGTCTTGTTTTTAGAACCAATTCAGCCAAGGAGTTTGCAGGTCATTAATATAACAGCGACGAGCTTCTTGGTAACCTGGTCCAGGGTTCCTAGAGACTGGGGCAGTTATGTTGTGGAATATTCCCCAATATTGGATCCAAGTGCAAAATTCAGAAAGACCGTGCCTGGGGATGTGAGCAGCGCGATGGTTAGTAACTTAGCCTCCAATACCACCTATCAGGTCTCGCTTATCCATGAGTCCGGTGTCCAGTATGCCTCAATTCAAGTATCTACTCTCATGGGTAAGTTTACTGGGGGTGCAGTTTGAGTCTAATATTATTTCCTTGGGGGTATTCTGTAAATTAAACATTTAGACGTTAACCTATAATCAGTCTACATGAAACATGAGTTAATCTTACAACATATTTGCATTCCTTATCATGTATTAATGCAGATTTACAGCCTGTATTATAGTCCAGAGCTGCATTCACACTTCTACAGGCTTCAGAACTGAAATATCCCTTAATTCTTGGTTCACAACTGGAGAAGTGTAGGCTGCATACCAGACACTGTACCGTAAAGTCTCCTTTACACTGCTTAATTGACAATCGCCTGCTCATCAGTGGAGGTCACAGTATGGGGAAGAGTGATACAGAATCATTGTTTGCCGGATCTGCTGCCAGCAAATGATGATATAGGTGACTGCACCAACGATCTATTACACGATGAATGAGCTGATAATCGCCAGCACCTTATTATTATCGCTAACAAGCTTTCCTATAAACAATTATCAGCAATGATCTGCCCGAAGTTCAGGAAGTGTAAAGTCTGACATTCAGCATAAACCATTCCTGTCTTCCAAATAAGAGGACTGTTTTTTGTAGTCTAACTTGTTTATTAGTCAACATGTTGTACTCTCTGTGCGATGCGCGTGAGTGAGAGATTGTACAAGTTTGCGCTAAAACTACAAGAATACAAATAACATGTATAAGTATAACATACAGAATAGCATGTACTGTAACATTTGCATAGCACTGAAGCACATGGTAAAATGACTGCCTAACATAGGACTACATGTCTAACTAACAGTAAGTAACAACTCCCAGAGTAACAATTACAACTGACTGAACAGCTCTGCATAACATAATAACAAAGGTAGATCTCTCACCAGATATGATTTTACATTAATGGTGGAGTTTGAGAAGGAGATATACAGAAGGACAGCTCTGCTGATGTGTCCTGGTGACTGGAGACTTCTCTTTCCCAGGATGCTTTGCACTCCCACAATGCTTTGCACCACCCACAATGCAGCAGTCTTTGTAATAGAAAAAATAAAGTGTAATACAACTTAACACCGCTAGATGGTGCTATGACCACACTAACCACGTGAGAAATACCAAGACTCTGGCAGAATGAACTAGAATGATTCTCTAACTGCGCTGGGCACAACACTCCCTGTCTGGCATCAACAGACGCCACTACTGAATCCTTCTTTCTTAGCAACTCATTTTGGTTGGCTCAAGCTTCATCAAAGCGCTATTCTTTGAGACTGTTTGACCTTTGCTGAGTTAGTCTATTTCCTTAGCATGACATTCACATTGTATTGTGCGAATTATGTTCTTGGACCTTTCTAGATTAGCAGTTGTGGTCAAGGCGTGTTTGCAGTGATGCCAACTTTTGCAGGGCTTCTGGCTCACAGGTAATGCCGACTTGTAAGATTAAGCTATATGAACTACACAGGCTATAGCACAAACGAGCAACATCCAGATGGAGAACCTGTCGAAACGATGGAATCTTAGTTGGTGGTCCGAAGTCACTGTACATAGAACAGATACTTCAGGTCGGACTTCTTCATCTGGGTCTACCAATTCGAATGTGTCGGATCCGATGCTGCAAGACGTTGAACGGTACAGGAATGCAGGACCCGTAAACCATGTTGTGTCCTTAAGGTGGCTTGGTGCGACGGATCTAGTGGTCCACAGGCTTATGCTGTGTAGGCACGTAGTGCCACTGTTTAGGACAAGTGGATCTCCTGATCCTTAGCACCCGTAAAAGCGCCTGGTTTTGTTGCAAATATATCCTAGGACTACCTTGCTGTCCATATAAAACTCGACTTCTTCGATTTCCAGGTTCATTCCTGATGTTATAAGTTCAGCCAACTCCACTGCCAGCATAGCAGAGCAGAGCTCCAGTCTAGGAATCGTGTGTTCGCGGAGTGGCACTAGTTTGGTCCGGCTGATGACAAATCCTATATGGCATTGTTCTTTGACATCAATGGTCTTTAGGTATGCTACGGCTGCAATCGCCTTGACTGAAGCATCGCAGAAGATATACAGTCTTTGCATCTTGACTTCAGTTGATGGCACGCAAGCATAGGTTCATGCCACGTGAATGCTGGTCAAAGCTTCGAGAGACTTCTTCCAACCTGTCCACAGGTCCTTTTTGTCTGCGGGAAGCGGGTCATCCCAATCACGCATCTCTGTGGTGAAGTCTCTTAACATTATTTTGCCTTGGATAGTAACAGGCGCTACGAATCCCAGAGGATCATATAAGCTGTTTATGGTGGACAGAACTCCTCTACATGTGAAGGGCTTTTCTTCCTTGCTGATTTGGATGGTGAATGTGTCTGTCTTTAAATCCCAGAGCAAACCGGGAAGGGAGTCGGCGCATGTGAAGGGAGTTGGCGCTAAGATCCAAGTCCTTTAGATCACTTGAATGGTCTTGGGGTTAGAAGGCCTCCATTACCTCACGGCTGTTGGAAGCAATTTTGTGCAACCTCAGATTAGATAGAGTGAGCATCTCTTGAGCCCTTTTCAGGAAACTCATTGCGGTCTCGTTCGTGGGTGTGGATTTCAAGCAGTCATCCACGTAGAAATCTTTTTCCACAAAGGATCTGACACCTGACCCATACTTTGCTTCACCCTCTCAGGCTGAATGTCTGAGACTGTAGATAGTGACTTCAGGGGCAAGACTGTTTCCGAAGATGTGCACTCTCATTCAGTACTCTATAATGTCTTCATTGGGGTTGTTGCGATACCAGAAGAAACTCAAGTAGTTTCTATGTTCTTCCTTGACGAGGAAGCAGTGGAAAATCTGTTGTATGTTGGCCATAAATGCTACGGAATCTCTGCGGAAGCGGAGAAGTACCTCCAGAAGTCTGTTGTTGAGGTCTGGACCAAACAGTAAGGCATCATTTAGCGAGACTCCTTTGCACCTGGTGCTCAAGTCGAATACTACTCGTATCTGCCCTAGTTTTTAGGATAATACACGCCAAATATGGGTAAGTACCAGCACTCCTTGGGGTCTTGGAGCGCGGGTGCCGTTTATGCATAGTTGTTCTGGAATATTCTTTCCATGAATGTAAAGAAATGTTCTTTCGTCTCTGGTGTCCTCCTGAAGTTTGTGCTTGAGGGAGATTAATCGACTGTACACAAGTTCTTTGTTAGGTAAGCGTTGTCTCCGGAGTTTAAACGGTAAAGGTGCGACCCAGCTTTTTGACTTGTCTTTTATAATTCCTTGATCCATGATATCCAAGAACAGCCTGTCTTCTATGGACATTGCAACCCTGTTGTCTTCTCTTGTCCTGTGGAAGACTGTGCACCCTAAGTGATGTTGCTCACCGTCGCAGGCGTGGTCTTCACAGGAGGGATCTGTGAAAGGACAAGGCACAGGAGCGCTGTGTGGCAATTCTGTTATTAGGAAACTCCTGTGACATGGCTGCAATAGGGAAGGAGGTCCATTTTCAAGTGTGTTGGTGCAGCACACAGCGGGGAACACAGGCCGGAAGAGGCCTGCATCACTGCTGATGAAGGTAAGTATTAGTAGGGTTGTTTTTTTTGGGGGGTGGCATTCTGGGGACATTTATTTCTTGCCCATTTTTTGGGGGAGGGCACTATGGGAGCATTTCTTACTGGCACATGGGGGGGACACCATGGGGGAGAGGAGCACTATGTCGGCTCTAAAGGGGCTTTTTTTTTTATTGGCACATTATGGGGGGCACTATAGGGGAAGCGGTGGCTCTAAAGGGGCCTTTTTTTTTATTGGCACATTTTGGGGGCACTATGGCATCTGGTGGCACTAAGGGGGCATTTTTTAATGGCACATTATGGGAGGCACTATAGGGGAGAGCGGCACTATGGGGCATTATTTGGGGGCACTATGGGGGAGTGGAGCACTATTGGGGCATCTGGTGGCACTAAGAAGGGGCATTTTTTACTGGCACATTATGGGAGAGAGGAGCAATATAGGGGCAACTGCTGTGGGCACTATATAGGGGTATTTTATACTGGCATACATTATGGGGACATTAACTCAACTGCGGGCACTAAGCGGGTGTATTTCATGTACTGTCATATTATAAGGAGAATTATTACTACTGGGTGGTATTATGGGGATCTTTACTACTACTGGGGGGCTATGAGGAACATGATCACTAGTATGGACACTATAGGGGCATTATTACTACTAAGTGTGCTCTGGCAGATAATTATTTCTATTGGTGGGATTTTGGGGGGCACCCAGGCTCAGTATCAGCTTAGCACAATTATTTTTGGGGGACATTATCTTTATACTCTTAGTGTCTGGGCGCAGTTATTTTTTAGAGCACTGTGTGCCAATAATTGTTGAAGGGGGCACTATCTGTGTGGTAGTAGTATTTCCATTGGGATTGTTTCTGCAGTACAGTATTGGGGGTGGCAGGAAAGGGTGTTCAGAAGATGTGAAGATGATGGAAATGTGGGAAAATAATGTATTTTTGTCAATCTCTGCAGAGACGGGAGATGGCTGAAAAATAATCATGGCGGTCTGGTCTGAATGGAGAAGATGAGGAAAGAGAACGTCTACAACAAAGGTGACATCACTGGATGTAAGAGGTATGGGGTGCTATGTAGGAGAAGAGATGCTCCGGCTCCTCCCCCTTCCATTTGCAGAAGGAGGATTCAGAGCTGGGTGAGGATGGCCAAGGTGGGCAGCAGGCCACGGGCCGGTGGCAGATGGGGTGGGGGAACCGCAGGCCTTGAGCAGGATCTCGGGAGGGAGGAGAGTGGTGGTCCTCCACTCTTCTTATGATGTGTAGAGAGAGGCCTCAACAATAGAATTTCAGCTGTACAGTGTTTGTTTGTTGGGAGTGGCCTATTATATGTAGGAGAGGCTTTTAATAATGGGCAGGGCAAAAAAAATGTTTTTTAAATATGAAGGAGGCTTTGAAAAATGGGCGAGCAAAAGAATTGGCACAGCGCTCTACACGTGCCACATTTTTTGCTTTTCGGATCCCCCCTAGACAAAATTCCTGGGTGCTACCTTGTCAGTGTCTATCTGCTTTCCGTCATGCTCCTCTGCTTGGGGTGATACCTGAGAGGGTGGTCCAGTGTGTAAATCAATGTTGTGTTCTGTGCTACCGCATTCTGTGCATGTCACACTGACCTTACAGTTCCTGGCGAAGTGCGATGTTGTAGTGCAGCACCTGAAGCAGATGTTGTTTTCTTTGAGGAGTTTTTTGCGGTCCTCTAAAAACTTCTCCCTGAAGGCTCTGCATTTTAGTAGAGAATGTGGTTTCTTGTGCAGGGGAATTGTTTGGTAAGATCTTTGGGTATGTTCTCTTCTTGAGAAGACTTAAACGACCTGTAAGGAGAACCTGTGGAAGCCACTGGTGTTTTATGAGGTTTGACACCAGGGGTAGTGGGACATGACAGTGTAAAGTCAAAACTGGGATAATTTCTGATCCTTGCCTGTTGAGCAACAAAGTCTACAAACACCATGAAGGGGGGAGATGGTACATTATGAAACTGTTTATAATGGGAACCATGCATGATCCACTTCTCTTGTAGATTATAAGGGAGCTTTTGGACAATCGGATTGACACCTCTGGCGGTGTCCAGGAATGCTATCTCCAGGCAGATCTCCTTCTGCATGAGCAACAAGTCACTGAGTTCCCTGAGCTTCTGGTAACTCCTACCCACTATTCTGGGAAAATTATCAATTCTCTTATAATAAAGCATTTTCTATAGCTTCTATTGACCCGTAACACTCATCAAGTCTTTCCCACACCATCTTTAAGCCTTTGCCCGGATAGTTTATATTAATGTCTCTGATTCTTTTGGCGTGTTCAGCAGACTTACTTCCAAATCACTTTACCAAGAGATCTAACTCCTCACTACAGGAAAAATCTAAGTCCCTTATGGCGTTCTGGAAGGAGACTCGCCATGCCTGTAGTTCTCTGGGCGATCGGTGAACTTTATAGGTCCTTTGGTAACCAGCTCCCGTTTAGCAAAGAACTTCGCAAAGTCCATGGCGGCCTGGTTAGCGCCAATATTACCCGGTGTGTGGTTGTTATCCTGCATGTGTGGTGTATCACCATACTTTTTAGGGGTTTCTGGCTTAGGGATGTCTGTATAATACCATTCTGATGCAAAGATTGTCCCTTTTTAAGTCGAAGCGAAGGTTGTAGCTTTTGTTCTGTAGGTCGATAGTTGTGGTCAACATAGTTTTCTCGCATACCGTCCTGCTCAAGGTACTGTGGTTTAAAGTAGGATCTTTGACACTCTGTATAGGTTGTCTAATATTCTGGATCATAGTCATCTGTCTTGGGATGCTGATGGACATATTCTGAGACGCGCTGTGCTGGATCTTGTTGATCTAGGTCTGGCTCAAGTACCTCACTGTGTTTCTAAGATTCGGGGAACTCTGCTTTGGCCATTGCGGCTGCCGCTTCTTTCTCTGCTGCAAGTTTTTCCAGTGACTCTTGCAGGTATGCTGTTTCATTCTTTAGTTGCATCTCTTGTGTAGCAAAGGAAGACCTTACTTTTGCAGACTCAGCTTCTGCACAGGCGAGAACAGCCATTTCTTTTATTGACGACTTGCTAGAGCGTCTTGCTTGTGACCTGGTCCTGAATGATGATGCCTGGCTAGTGGACATTGTGTGCCCTTTTTCTGGCTGCTTAATGTCTCTGTCACGAAAGGGAGGTAAGAGTGCAGCCCTGAAATCCACCCGCACCTCTATCCCTACCTACTTTCATGACCCGTCCTAACTGACGACGTACAACTTTGCAGCAATCCTTAGCTTATATACGTGCAGGGGCCTAAAGATAAGAGGAAAAACCAGTGAACAGAGTCATGGAAGCAAAGGTCAAAGCCAAGAGGTTACGCAGGTACACAGGGAAAAACACAACAACAAGGTCAATACAATCCAAAGTCAGAAGCCAATAGGTCACGTCAAATCCAAGGAGGTCACAAGGTCAAGGTCAAAAACAGAGTACACAATATAACAATATGCTGGTGAGAGTAGCAAGACCAATCAGAGGCAACCTGTGGCCTACAGGTGAGTCACGTGACGTGGCCAGCGTCACGTGACTCGTATTGCGCATAATACAGAGTGCTGATTCATTATTATCGGCGCTCATATCCCCTGCTGCTCGTTGTCTAGGGGACGGAGGACGCCGGCCACGCTGAGGAGGCTTGCATGGGCGGGTCCTCCCCTCCCCCTGGTCACCATGGAGACGAGGACGCCGACCGCGTCCCGTCCTTGCTACGCTATATGCGCGGGATGCCGGCGGCGCTGAGAAGGAAGAGCACGCCGCCGGCTCCCCGTGACAGTACACCCCCCCCCCCCTTTCCCGAGGGTCCACCGGACTGGAGTGGGTTTCTCCGGGTGAGCTAAATGGAAATTTTTTACCAACCTCTTAGCATGCATCTTGCTAGCTGGTACCGAAGACCTCTCCTCAGGACCATAACCCTTCCAATGAACCAAATATTGCAACGGACCTTTCTCACATCAAGGATTCTATAAATTTCTAATTCTAGTTGGCCGGCAACCTCCACTGGCGGCAGAGATTCCTGAGATGGGGATGCAGGAGATACATACTTTTTGAGTAATGCTTTATGGAAAACATTATGGATACGAAAGAAGTCAGGTGACCGTAACTTAAAAGACACAGGGTTAATGATTTCAATGATTTCATAATAAAGCACGGTGCAAATTTACTTGAAGGTACCTTCAAAGACAAATTCCTAGTAGACAACCACACTATCTCCCAACCCAAAATCCACTCCTCGCGAGCGCTTTCTGTCAGCATTAACTTTTTGAATCTCCTGAGCTTTTTTCAGGTTTGACTGAATTTGGGCCCAGACTGTGCACAGTTCTTTTAACTATTACATCAGCTTCAGGAACCTGTGAGGAGGACTGCGAAACTGAACTAAATCGTGGATGGAAACCAAGATTACAAAAGAAAGGAGACATACCAGTAGACGAATTCACCTAATTGTTAATGGCGAATTCCGCCACAGACAAATATTCCACCCACCGATGTTGGTTGTCAGAGACATAACACCTCAAATATTGTTCTAGAGATTGATTTAAACGTTCAGTTTGACCATTGGTTTCAGGATGAAAGGCCGATGAAAAAGATAGATATTAAACTTATGACAAAAAGCCCTCCAAAACCTTGAGACTAATTGAACGCCTCTATCCGAAACCACATTTTCTGGAATCCTGTGTAAGCATATCACATGATCTACAAACAGGGAGGCCAAGGTCTTAGCATTAGGCAGAGGAATAAAATGCACCATTTTAATAAATCTGTCAACAACCACACATACCACCGACTTACCCTCTGAAACCGGTAGGTCAGTGATAAAATCCATGGAGATATGGGACCAAGGTCTACTAGGGATGATCAGCGGTCGCAACTCCCCCCACCGGACGGGACCTAGGCACATACCTCACATGAGGACACATATGAGTGGACATCTCTAGACAAAGTGGGCCACCAGTAAAACCTGGAGACGAGTTCTTTGGTGGCATTAATACCCAGATGTCCACTAAACACAGAATTATGGCTCTCGCCCAACAGTCGGAGACATAAATGACCGGGGACAAATAACTTATCAGTAGGGGATTGTACCGGAGCCATGTGTTGTCCCGCAGTTATTTTGGTTGTCAGATCGGAGGAGACCGAAGCCACAATGACACCTGCTGGTAATATTGGTTCTAGTAAAGTATCAGGAGATTAAAAAGCACAAAAACTCTGGGATAGGGCATCTGCCTTGATATTTTTACTTCCTGGACTGAAAGTAATGCAAAAGTTAAAACGTGTAAAGAATAATGCCCACCTAGCCTGTCTGGGATTCAAACGTTTAGCAGATTCCAAAAACAATATATTCTTATGATCCGTAAGAACCGTAATACAATGTTGAACCCCCTCCAAAAAATGACAAAGGCCCATTTAATAGCTAGCGAGTAACTCTCGGTTTCCAATATCATAATTTCTCTCAGTGGAAGAGAACTTACGAGAAAAGAACGCACAGTGCCTCAGATTAGTAAGAGTTGATGACCCCTGAGAGAGTACTGCTCCTACTCCATCCTCGGAGGCATCGTCCTCAACTACAAAAGGCCTCTCTTGGTCTGGTTGAACCAATATTGGGGCGTTAACGAAATACCTCTTGAGTGTTTCGAAAGCTTTTATGGTCTCCAGCAACCAATTCACTAGATCCACCCCCTTCCTGGTAAGGTCGCTGAGAGGTTTGGCAATAACAGAAAACCTTTTAATAAATTTTCGATAATAATTAGAAAAACCCAAAAAGCGTTGTAATACTTTAAGGGAGGAGGGTCTTATCCCTTTCCAGAATAGCCTGCACCTTCCCTGGATCCATCTTAAAGGATTGGGGTGTGAGAATATATCCCAAAAATAAAATTTCCTGTACCCCAAAGATAAACTTTTCACATTTAGCAAATGGTTGTTTTTCATGAAGAACCTCCAGTACCTGTCTAATGTGGCTAATATGAGAATCCCAGTCAGGTGAATAAATCAAAATATCCAAATACACGATCATGAATTTCCCAATAAATTGTCTAAAAATATGATTGACAAAATTTTGGAAAATCGCCATGGCATCACTAAATATTCTTAATGGCCCTCAGGGGTTTTTAAGGCCGTTTTCCACTCATCCCCCTCCTTAATTCGAATGAGATTGTAGGCCCCCCTGAGATCGAGTTTGGTGAACCAGTGAGCTCCAAGGACTTGATTGAACAGGTCAGGAATCAACGGCAAAGAGTACAGATTTTTAATAGTAATTTTGTTTAACTCTCTGTAATCAATATAATGTCTCAATCTCCCATGTTTTTTCTCAACAAAGAAAAATCCTGCCCCCATAGGAGACACTGAGGGTCTAATATGACCTTTTTGCAAACTCTCCTTCAAATAATCCCTCATAGACTTCCGTTCAGGACTGGACAAATTATAAATACGACCCTTAGGGTACTTGGATTACGGAATAAGATCTATGGCACAATCATATGGTCTATGAGGGGGAAGAAACTCGGCATCGGACATGGAAAAAACATCAGCAAAGTCACTGATGTATGGGGGAAGAGTTTTCGACTCAGTAGTGATCTCCGGGAGAGAGGAGTCTTAGGGAATTGTCGTACCCAGTGGTCAGATTCTCTGTAATAAAAGCAGGCACCCCTTAGACGTCTCTGATCCCTTCTGGTCATTCCGAGCTGCAAGGGTTTTTCGGGATAATTCTCTACTTTGACTCCCATGGGTAAGGAGTCTGGCTTGAATACCACCACCTGTGGAAAGGTCAGATGTTCTCATTGCCTTTCCCTAATACGTACTGTGGCCAGCAGGCTGCCTGTTTAAATAACCCCTACAGGTAAATCACGTGACGTGGCCACAGTCACGTGACTTGTATTGCGCATAATACAGCTGAACGCCGATTCATTATTATCGGCGCTCATATCCCCTGCTGCTCGTTGTCTAGGAGACGGAGGACGCTGGCCACGCTGAGGAGGCGTGTGTGGCCGGGTCCTCCCCTCCCCCTGGTCACCATGGAGACGAGGACGCCGACTTCGTCCTTGCTCCGCTATATGCGCGAGATGCCAGTGGCGCTGCTAAGGAAGAGTGCCGACTCCACGTGTCAGTCTCTGTGCGGATTCAGTCTAGGTAAGAACGGACGTGGTCTGGATCGCGTTGCACTTGCTAGGGGCTGCACTCTCACTTCTTGTGACTGGATGGCAGCCGCTGGGCTGTGTATGCAGGACCGTGTGGCTGATGGCGGCTCCGTATAGTCAGATCCACTATTGCTGGTGACTAGCATCTGTTTTACTGTTCTGTCTTCATACACGTTCACAGTGTGCAGTCTGACATTCAGCATAAACCATTCCTGTCTTCCAAATAAGAGGACTGTTCTTTGTAGTCTAACTTGTTTATTGGTCAACAGGTTGTACTCTCTGCGCGATGCGCGTGAGTGACAGATTGTACAAGTGTTTGGTAAAACTACAAAAATACAAATAACATGTATAATTATAACGCTTAGAATAGCATGTACTGAACATTTGCATAACACTGAAACACAAGGTAAAATGGCTGCCTAACATAGGACTACATGTCTAACTAACAGTAGTAACAACTCCCAGAGTAACAATTACAACTGACTGAACAGCTGTGCATAACATAATATCCCTGAAACAAAGATAGATATCTCACCAGATATGATTTTACAAGGATGGTGGAGTTTGAGAAGGAGATATGCAGAAGGACAGCTCTGCTGATGTGTCCTGGTGACTGGAGACTTCTCTTTCCCAGGATGCTTTGCACAAAACAAAGTGAAATACAACTTAACACCACTAGATGGCACTATAACCACACTAACCACTTGAGAAATACCAAGACTCTGGCAGAATGAACTAGAATGATTCTCTAACTCTGCTGGGCGGAACAGTAAAGGAGCCTTAATACTGTATGCGTATAGTAGAATAAAGTGAAGGGGCGGCACTGCCAACGTCTCTAGGTAAATGGCAGGTTCCTATGTGTACCTGTCCATATCAGCAGTGACTTATACTTATGCAGCCTTAATACTGTATATGGACAAAGTAACTTTCAGAGATCTTCCTGCCAAGGGTGAAGCCAGCAAAAGTCTGAATGCAGCTCTGAGATAAAATGCAGACTGTTTCTATATAAGTTATATCTGACATTAACAGATACCAGATTATCAAACATTGCAGATTCATAAAAGGATGTAAGAAAGTAAATAAAAATTGTCACAGTTCTGTTCTATTAATGCCGGCTAAATCGAATGCTAAAATATGTCATGTATGATGGCGGCACTATATAAATACATGATGATGATGATGATGATGATGAAAGTATGTTTCTATGTTGGCAGATCCAATCAAAGCAAGAAACCTGCACATTCAGGACAGAACATCTACAAGTTTCCAGCTGTCCTGGTCCAGGTTGGCTGGAGACACAGGGCGCTACGTGTTGGAGTATGCACCATTAACAGATTTAAGCAAGACCGTACAGAACGTTTTATATGGAGATCTGACTAGTATGTTCTTCAGCAACCTAAACCCAGATACCGTCTACCAGGTTACCTTTATCCCTGACTCCAAGGGGCACTTTAACCAGGTGCAGCGTATCAGAGTTTCCACACTTCCAGGTAAGT
This sequence comes from Bufo bufo, assembly GCF_905171765.1. Lineage (NCBI taxonomy): Eukaryota > Metazoa > Chordata > Amphibia > Anura > Bufonidae > Bufo > Bufo bufo. Next base: position 112,969,157 of record NC_053389.1, read on the forward strand.
GTGTAAATGTGGTTCAGCATATTGGGACTTAAAGAGGTTTTTCCATGTAGGCGTTGGTAACATGCTCTGCTGCTGCCAAACACTGGCTTTAGCAGTGATGTGGCCACACCACCTCTGAAGCCAGCCATTGTCTGCAGTGGAGCATGTGACCATAGAAAAGCTTCTGTATTCAGGATAATGATGGCCTATCCTCACAAGAAGTTATGAATGAATTTCTATTAGCCTTCAGTAAGGGTACAGAGGGGAGGCAACCAGTTGGAGGGGGTGTACCTGCACAGACTTACTCTATCCAATCAGTGCTGCCATTTTTAGACTGTGCAGGTACATAAAGGAACGGCACAACATAGAGCCATAAGAATAGATGCTCCAGAATTGTTATTACATGGGGAATGCATGGAGATATTAAAACAGGCAAGTCAGGAGTGGTGACAGGTCCTCTTTAAAGCGGCATTGCATTCCTTATGTAATAATGCATAGTTACAGCCTGGATTATAGTCCAGAGCTGCATTCACACTTCTTCAGGCTTCAGAGCTGAAATCTCCCAGCTGGGGAAATGTAGACTGCATATCAGGTACTGTACAGTAAAGTCTCCTTTACACTGCTCAATTGAGCGTTCCTTTCTGACAATCGCTGGCTTGTTAGTGGAGGTCACAGTATGAGAAGTAGTGATCACTGATAACATCGCTCCTCCCCATACAGATTCATTGTTTTCCGGCAGCAGAGTGTGATGAGACGGGATGACTTGCTGCCGGAAAACAATGATTTAGGTGACCGCACCAATGATCGCCAGCACCTTTACACCTGCAGATTATCACTAACGAACGTTCCTATGAAAACTTGTCAACAATGATCTGCCCGTTCAGGCAGTGTAAAGGAGCCTTAATATATGGACAAGGTAACTTTCGCAGATCTTCCTACTAACAATGCAGCCAGCAGAATTCTGAATACAGCTCTGAGATAAAATGCAGACTATTTCTGTATAAGTTATGTATCTGACACTGACAGATACCAGATTATCAGGAAGTAAATTAAAAATTGTCAGTTATGTTCTATGAGTGCAGCCCAAAACAAATGTTAAATATGTCATGTCTGATGGCGGCACTATATAAATACCTAATGATTATAAAAGTATGTTTCTATGTTGGCAGATCCAATCAAATCAAGAAACCTGCACATTCAGGACAGAACATCTACAAGTTTCCAGCTGTCCTGGTCCAGGTTGGCTGGAGACACAGGGCGCTACGTGTTGGAGTATGCACCATTAACAGATTTAAGCAAGACCATACAAAATGTTTTATATGGAGATCTGACTAGTATGTTCTTCAGCAACCTAAACCCAGATACCGTCTACCAGGTTACCTTTATCCCTGACTCCAAGGGGCACTTTAACCAGGTTCAGCGTATCAGAGTTTCCACACTTCCAGGTAAGTGTGTAAATGTGGTTCAGCATATTGGGACTTAAAGAGGTTTTTCCATGCATGGGCATGTTAATATTATTTGCTGCTGCCGCCAATAACTGGCATCAGGGGTGATGTGGTCACAAGCGGCACACCACCTCTGAAGCCAGCCATTGTCTGCTGTGCAACATGTGACCATAGAAAAGCCTCTTTAAAGGGCTTTCCTGGATTCAGGATAATGGCCTATCCTCAGGATAAGCCATCAATATCAAATCAGTGGGGGTCTGTCTCTCTTCAGCACCCCCCATGATCAACTGTTTCACGGGACCACGTTGAAGTCTTTTTATTGTTTCCTTCGGTCTTCAACCTGCGCGTTGTCTACAAGTAGATGACCCCATGTAAACTCTGAAGAGATTGTTAATGTTAATTATACTGCACATGGCATATGTTAATTTACACAGATTTTAAAAAGTAATAATGACACCATCTTGTTTTTAGAACCAGATCACCAAAGGAATTTGCAGGCCATTAATAGAACAGCGACAAGCTTCTTGGTAACCTGGTCCAGGGTTCCTGGAGACTGGGGCAGTTATGTTGTGGAATATTCCCCAATATTGGATCCAAGTGCAAAATTCCAAAAGACCGTGCCTGGGGATGTGAGCAGCACGATGGTTAGTAACTTGGCCTCCAATACCACCTATCAGGTCTCGCTTATCCATGAGTCCGGTGTCCAGTATGCCTCAATTCAAGTCTCTACTCTCATGGGTAAGTTTACTGGGGGTGCAGTTTGTGTCTAGTATTGTTTCCTTGGGTGTATTTCGTAAATTAAACATTTAGCCTATAATCAGTCTAAATGAAACGTGGGTTAGTCTTACATTCCTTATCATGTATTAATGCAGAGTTACAGCCTGTATTATAGTCCAGAGCTGCATTCACACTTCTACCGGCTTTAGAGCTGAAATCTACCAGAATTTCTTGCTGGTTCACAGCTGGGGAAATGTAGGTACTGTACAGTAAAGTCTCCTTTACACTGCTCAATTGAGCAGGCGATTGTAGAGAAGGAAGCATTCCTTCCCAACAATCCCCTGCTCATCAGTGAAGGTCACAGTATGGGGAGGAGTGATCACTTCACTGATGCCATCACTCCTCCTCATACAGATTCAATGTTTTCCGGCAGCAGAGTGTGATTAGGCGGGAAGACTTGCTGCCGGCAAACAATGATTTAGGTGACTGCACCAATGATCTACCAGTCTTTCGCTTTTTCATTGGGTAATCTCCAGCACCTTTACACCAGCAGATTATTGCTAACAAGCGTTCCTATGAACCCTTGTCAACGATGATCTGCCCAATATTCAGGCAGTGTAAAGGAGCCTTAAAGGGGTTATCCAATTTTAAGAAAACCCCCGCACATGTGCCGGGCCCCTCAACGGTAATATACTTACCCTGCTTCCGGCGCCGCTCCTGGTCCCCCCACCGCCGCTGCTGCTTCTCCCAGCACACAGATGAAAACATCTGGTGTCGGGGAGGATCAGCCAATGGCAGGCGGGGACAGGGACGAGCCTCCCTGTTTTCATCCGTGTGCAGGGAGAAGCAGCAGCGGTGCGGGGACCAGGAGGGGTGCGGGGTAAGTAAGTGATGGGTGAGGGGCCCGACACATGTGGGGGGGGGGGGGGTTCTTGAAATTGCATAACCCCTTTAATATAGGGAAAAAGTAACTTTCAGTGATTTTTTTTCCTGCCAACAATGCAGCCAGCAGAATTATGAATGCAGCTCTGAGATAAAATGCAGACTGTTCCTGTATAAATTATGTATCTGACATTAACAGATACCAGATTATCAAACACTGCAAATTCCTAAAAGGATGTGAGGAAGTAAATACAAATTGTCACAGTTATGGTGGCACTATATAAGTACCTAATGATTATAAAAGTATGTTTCTATGTTGGCAGATCCAATCAAAGCAAGAAACCTGCACGTTCAGGACAGAACAGCTACAAGTTTCCAGCTGTCCTGGTCCAGGTTGGCTGGAGACACAGGGCGCTACGTGTTGGAGTATGCACCATTAACAGATTTAAGCAAGACCATACAGAACGTTTTAAATGGAGATCTAACTAGTATGTTCTTCAACAACCTAAACCCAGATACCGTCTACCAGGTTACTTTTATTCCTGACTCCAAGGGGCACTTTAACCAGGTGCAGCGTATCAGAGTTTCCACACTTCCAGGTAAGTGTGTAAATGTGGTTCAGCATTTAACAATGCTTGTCTAACAAGTGACAATTTGTTCTTTTATCATTTTATAATATAGTCTGCCTTCGCCCACATTTTTATGATCTTGGACAATTCCTTTAATGGTTAACACACAAGATGGCACTGTTGCTTTACATTACTAACCACAAGCTGAACACCATAAAACACTTGATAAATGTGTCACTCTAACTTGGGTCCCTGTTTACTGCACAGGAACCTCACCCCTGGACTGAGCTTCTTTAGACACGCCACTACTCACCAAACAACTAGTGGATGGTCATCACTAACCCAGATCCCTTCTCCTTTACTACACAACTTCTTATAAAAAAATATCCCTGTTCTGTCTGCTGCATCTGCCAACTGAAATAATTAGGACACTGTAAACATCCACATTCAGATCTTCAGTTTTTCACTAGACCCCACCAAGCTGGTCTCTATCATGTCCCTAAACTGGACCCAGCTGCAATCTCCCCCTTTGTTGAGCTTAGCACAACTCACTCCTCCCCGACTACCTCAAGGCTGACATTGTCCCAGAACTAACCTACTCACCAAAGATAAGACCCGCATATACTTCTTTAACGGTGGCCTACACAGAGCCCTGCAAACTGCCGCCCTCCACGGTCAGCCTCTTCTAGGTCCAGACTAACTAGGCCTTGATTTATGAAGCAGTTAAACCACTTCCATCAGGGACTTGCCCTCACCATAGCGTCTCCTCAGGCCTCATGTAATGCTTGCCGACTTTTAACTCACAATTAACTCACCAGGGGGCAAGTTTCTCCATCGTCTAGACCACTACTACCAATGATCAAGGCCTGCTTCAAGCTCACTGCTAACTTCAAAGTGGACAGGCTTAACCACCTCAGCCCCCAGTGCTTAAACACCCTGAAAGACCAGGCCACTTTTTACACTTCTGACCTACACTACTTTCACGGTTTATTGCTCGGTCATGCAACTTACCACCCAAATGAATTTTACCTCCTTTTCTTCTCACTAATAGAGCTTTCATTTGGTGGTATTTCATTGCTGCTGACATTTTTACTTTTTTTGTTATTAATCGAAATTTAACGATTTTTTTGCAAAAAAATGACATTTTTCACTTTCAGTTGTAAAATTTTGCAAAAAAAAAACGAGATCCATATATAAATTTTGCTCTAAATTTATTGTTCTACATGTCTTTGATAAAAAAAAAAAATGTTTGGGTAAAAAAAAAAATGGTTTGGGTAAAAGTTATAGCGTTTACAAACTATGGTACAAAAATGTGAATTTCCGCTTTTTGAAGCAGCTCTGACTTTCTGAGCACCTGTCATGTTTCCTGAGGTTCTACAATGCCCAGACAGTACAAACACCCCACAAATGACCCCATTTCGGAAAGTAGACACCCTAAGGTATTCGCTGATGGGCATAGTGAGTTCATAGAACTTTTTATTTTTTGTCACAAGTTAGCGGAAAATGATGATTTCTTTATTTATTTTATTTTTTTTTCTTACAAAGTCTCATATTCCACTAACTTGTGACAAAAAATAAAAAGTTCTATGAACTCACTATGCCCATCAGCGAATACCTTGGGGTCTCTTCTTTCCAAAATGGGGTCACTTGTGGGGTAGTTATACTGCCCTGGCATTCTAGGGGCCCAAATGTGTGGTAAGGAGTTTGAAATCAAATTCTGTAAAAAATGACCAGTGAAATCCGAAAGGTGCTCTTTGGAATATGGGCCCCTTTGCCCACCTAGGCTGCAAAAAAGTGTCACACATCTGGTATCTCCGTATTCAGGAGAAGTTGGGGAATGTGTTTGGGGTGTCTTTTTACATATACCCATGCTGGGTGAGATAAATATCTTGGTAAAATGCCAACTTTGTATAAAAAAATGGGAAAAGTATAACTACCCCACAAGTGACCCCATTTTGGAAAGAAGACACCCCAAGGTATTTCGTGATGGGCATAGTGAGTTCATGGAAGTTTTTATTTTTTGTCACAAGTTAGTGGAATATGAGACTTTGTAAGGGAAAAAAATAAAAATAAAAAAATCCTCATTTTCCGCTAACTTGTGACAAAAAATATAAAATTCTAGGAACTCGCCATGCCCCTCACGGAATACCTTGGGGTGTCTTCTTTCCAAAATGGGGTCACTTGTGGGGTAGTTATACTGCCCTGGCATTTTCCAGGGGCCCTAATGTGTGGTAAGTAGGTAAATGACCTGTGAAATCCTAAAGGTGCTCTTTGGAATGTGGGCCCCTTTGCCCACCTAGGCTGCAAAAAAGTGTCACACATGTAGTATCGCCGTATTCAGGAGAAGTTGGGCAATGTGTTTTGGGGTGTCTTTTTACATATACCCATGCTGGGTGAAAGAAATATCTCGGCAAAAGACAACTTTTCCCATTTTTTTTATACAAAGTTGGCATTTGACCAAGATATTTATCTCACCCAGCATGGGTATATGTAAAATGACACCCCAAAACACATTCCCCAACTTCTCCTGAGTACGGCGATACCACATGTGTGACACTTTTTTGCAGCCTAGATGCCCAAAGGGGCCCACATTCATTTTATGAGGGCATTTTTAGACATTTGGATCCCAGACTTCTTCTCACGCTTTAGGACCCCTAGAATGCCAGGGCAGTATAAATACCCCACATGTGACCCCATTTTGGAAAGAAGACACCCCAAGGTATTCAATGAGGGGCATGGCGAGTTCATAGAAATATTTTTTTTTTGGCACAAGTTAGCAGAAATTGATATTTATTTATTTTTTCTCACAAAGTCTCCCTTTCCGCTAACTTGGGACAAAAATTTCAATCTTTCATGGACTCAATATGCCCCTCACGGAATACCTTGGGGTGTCTTCTTTCCGAAATAGGGTCACATGTGGGGTATTTATACTGCTCTGGCATTCTAGGGGCCCTAAAGCGTGAGAAGAAGTCTGGAATATAAATGTCTAAAAAATTTTACGCATTTGGATTCCGTGAGGGGTATGGTGAGATTTTATTTTTGGACACAAGTTAGTGGAATATGAGACTTTGTAAGAAAAAAAAAAATAATTTCCGCTAACTTGGGCCAAAAAAATTTCTGAATGGAGCCTGACAGGGGGGTGATCAATGACAGGGGGGTGATCAGAGAGTCTATATGGGGTGATCACCCCCCCTGTCATTGATCACCCCCCTGTAAGGCTCCATTCAGATGTCCGTATGTGTTTTGCGGATCCGATCCATGTATCCGTGGATCCGTAAAAATCATACGGACATCTGAATGCAGCCTGACAGGGGGGGTGATCAATGACAGGGGGGTGATCAGGGAGTCTATATGGGGTGATCACCCCCCCTGGAAGGCTCCAGGGAGACGCCAGTATGTGTTTTGCGGATCCGATCAATCTATCAGTGGATCCGTAAAAATCATGCGGACGTCTGAATGGAGCTTTACAGGGGGGTGATCAATGACAGGGGGGTAATCAATGACAGGGGGGTGATGAGGGAGTCTATATGGGGTGATCACCACAGTCATTGATCACGCCCCTGTAAGGCTCCATTCTAGACTGAGCTACCAGCTACTGAGCTACCTGTGTCCTCTGGTGGTCGATCCAAACAAAGGGGACCACCAGAGGACCAGGTAGCAGGTATATTAGACGCTGTTATCAAAACAGCGTCTAATATACCTTTTAGGGGTTAAAAAAAACACATCTCCAGCCTGCCAGCGAACGATCGCCGCTGGCAGGCTGGAGATCCACTCTCTTACCTTCCGTTCCTGTGAACGCGCGCGCCTGTGTGCGCGGGTTCACAGGAAATCTCGCGTCTCGCGAGAGGACGCGCCGGCGCGTCCACCCAGAAGAGCAGGGCCGCCGCAAAGACTCAATCCTGCGTACGGCGGTCCTGAGGAGGTTAAAGGGGTTCTCTGGGAATTAAGAAAATAAAAATACTCAAATATTACTTTTATTATAAATATATTCTCTAATACCTTTCATTAAGTATAATGGTTCGTTTTGTCTGAGGAGCAATCATCAGGGGAAACAAAATGGCCGCTGTCCCATTAGTTCACACAAAACCTGTCACACACAGGACTAGTTACTTTACAACACTGAGGGTAAAGAGCTGCCTCATCCTCCTCTCTACTTGTCAGGGATTATGATCCTGCATACAGATGATAAGAACTTTAGCTGAATGTCTGGGGAATTTACAGTAGTTCATGAGAAGACATGAAGTACAGAGAGGACGGACAAGACAGAATGTGGTAATGTGGGGCTGTGGTAATGGAGCATGTAAACAAGTGCTGCTGCTCATTAGCCACACCTCACCCTCCTCTGATGTCTCCTCATCTTCTCCATCCCCATAGAGATTCACGTGTATTCAGGATCATGATTCCTGACAGGAATGGAGGATGAGGCAACACTATGGCTCATTGTGGTGAAGTAACTTGTCCTCCTGTGTGATTAGGACAGGTTTTGTGTGTACTGATAGGACGGGAGCCTTTTTTTTTCCCCTATTGATTGCTCCCTAGACAAAACAAGCCATTCTAAGTAATGAAAGGTATTTGTGAATATATTTATTATAAAATAATTAGGTATTTTCTTTTTTTTAATTCCTGGAGAACCCCTTTAAGGCCTAACTGTCTCATAGGCCAACAACTGATCCTCTAGGCACCACATGCATACCAGCTTCCTATCAGCACCAGTCTCTCTCTTGGTCTATTTTGATAACTATCCCTCCTCTTGTAGCTAACTATCATTTCAATGGCTAGCCACAAGTTCATATCATGGCTGAGCTTCAGGGTATCACGACATGCCATCTAGACAATTCGTAATATAACGGCAACATTTACAGTGCATTTGGAAAGTCTTCAGACCCTTTCAATTTTTCATGTTTTGTTATGTTGTCCTAAAATATAAATACATGTTTTTCCCCATCAATCCGTACTCAATATCCCATAATAAGAAAGTGAAAAAAATTGTATTAAATAATTTCAATTTTTTTATTTATTTTTTTAAACTAAAATTTTGCATGGACCTAAGTATTCAGATTATTTGCTATGACACATGAATGGATCATCTTTGAGATGTTTAACACCTTGATTGGAGTCCACCTGTGGTGTCCAGTTGATTGGACATGATTTAGTAAGAGACAGCCCTGTCTCTATAAAGTCTCAAAGCTGACAATGCATATCAGAGCAAAAAAATAAGCCATAAGGAGGAAAGAACAGTCTGTAGAGCCCAGAGACAGGATTGTGTGGGGGCATAGATCTGGAGAAGGGTACCTATAATTTCTGCTGCACTGAAAGTTCCCAAGAGCACAGTGGCCTCCATAAATCTTGCATGGAAGAAGTTTAAAACAACCATAATTCTTCCTAGAGTTGACCTCCACACCAAACTAAGTAATTGTTGGAGAAGGGCCTTGGTAAGAGAAGTGAACAACCCAATGGTCACTCTGGCTGAGCTCCAAACATCCTCAGTGCACATGGAAGAAACTTTCAGAAGGTCAACCATCACTACAGCACTCCACCAATGTGGGCTTCATGGCAGAGTGGCCAGAATGAAGCCTCTCCTCAGTAAAAGACATATGAAAGCCCACCTGGAGTTTGAGTGTCTGGGACAGGAAGCACACAGCCAAGACAACACATGAGTCACTTCGGGACTGTCCTTGAGCGGCCCAGCCAGAGCCCTGATTTGAACCCAATTGAATATCTCTAGAGAGACCTGAAAATGGCTATCCACCTACGGTCCTCGTCCAACCTGACAGCGCTTGAAAGGATCTGAAGAGAAGAATGGCAGAAAATCCCCAAATCCAGATGTGCAAACCTTGTGGCATCATACCCAAGAAGTCAGGAAGCTGTAATCAGTGCCAAAGGAGCTTCAACTAAGTCCTGAGTAAAAGGTCTGAATACTTATGTCAATGCAAGATTTTCTTTTTAAAAAAACTAACAAAGATTTCTAACATTCTGTTTTCACTTTCTTGTCATGGGTTATTGAGTGCAGAATGATGGAGGAAAACTTTATATTTTTTTATTTTTTTTTTATTTTTTTTAGTACAAGGCCGAAACATAACAAAATGGGGAAAAAAATGAAATGGTCTGAAGACTTTCCGAATGCATTGTGTATAGTATGGTATTTATACAGTAATATAGACAAAGAAACTACTGGGCACTCTTTAAGATAATCATATAGTCAATTTAAAGTAACAGGCAGCCATTTATAAGAGATACATACTTAGTCCATGCGCTGTAAGGGAGAACATACGGTCCATAAGCATAAAGTATACTCAAACAGCCAGACAAAAGATAGGCCCCCAAAAAAGGGAATCCAGCATTAATACCAACCAGGCTGTGACATGTTCAGAATATTAAACAGACCAACCACCTCAGAAAAGGCATTGAACGGTCCGCTAGCAGTTCTGAGGTGGGGGAGAAAGAAGAATCCTAAACAAGGAAGAGAGTGGGTAAGCAGGGTATAATAATGTATATAAATCATCTGCTGCATTAACCTCTTGCCTACCGCAGCACGACTATATACGCAGTGGCAGTAAGCTCTTATCACTAACCCTAAGTATAAATGCGTTGAATTACACCATTGTGCTGCAGATCTGGGTGACCGCACTGTTATTAGACAGCTGCGGTCACAGTAAGTATTCCAGGGACCAGCCAAAGTGGTCTCCTTGCGTGGCATCACTAACAGCAATTCATTGCTATGAAAAGTCAAAAGGCCTACAGTGACACTCTTCTCTTTATTTGAGAGCGCCCCCTGCTGGCTTTAAAATTAAAGGTGAACCTGCAGTTTGTGAAAGGATGGGGTTAATTCACTTTTTTTCCATCAAAAATAAAAAGTAAAAAAAAAGTTATATAAAAAAATGAGCTATAGTTACTAGTTTTAGCAATAGTATAGGAGACTAAGTACACACACATTCACACTTTTACCCCATTTTTTGTTCATTAACAATTGAAACAAAAAATAAATAAAGATTTATTAGTTCTATCAACAGTATAGCAGACTTTTTGGGTGTAAAATATAATTTTATTTTTCTTTGTTTTCATTTAAAAATCTATATATATAGTTCTTCCTTTTAGCAAATATTCCCAAGATGAATACCTTAGGGGGTCAACATAAAAAAGTCACTTTGAAGTAGTTTCTAATGTTTTGGCACTGTACGACATCTGTACTGGCAGTACGGTGCCATAGAACCAGAAATAGAAAAATAGGCAGCCAAAATGCACTCTAATCCTTTTAAGTCTTGTGGTGGGCCCAGCCAGTAGATAAATTTCACAAATAACACCCATTTTCACACTGCAAACATATGGTAATGGTTTTAGAAATATTTAGTCTTCAAATTATTTGTACCAGAAAAAAATTTATAAGAAAGGAATTTATTTTTTTCAGAATTTTCAGTTTTTCCTTAAATATATATTTTTTCAATATTATATCTGTCATCTAATGCCACAAAAGAAAGGTCTAAGGGTCCATTTACACATCCACAGTGTTTTGCGGATCCGCAAAACACCGGGCCGGCGCCAGAATAGAAATGCCTATTGTCCGCAGCTGCGGACAAGAATAGGACATGTTCTATTTTTTGGAGCCGCGGACCAGAAGTTCGGGGCTGCGGACCGGAAATGCGTATGTGGACCACACACTGCAGAACGGATCCGGACCGAAAGTGCGGACGTCTGAATGGAGCCTGAGGAAGGGATTCTCAACTCCAGTCCTCGGGACCTGCCTACCGGTCAGGATTTGAGAATATCCCACAGAATGAATACCTGTGGTAAGTCCTGATGCAAGGACACTAATTATATCACCTGATTAATACTAAGGAAATCCTGAAAACATGACTGGTAGGTCCCAAGGACCGGAGTTGAAAAACCCTGGTCTAAGTTGTCCCGTGATGAATAAAATCAAGTACATGTAGGCTGGCTCAGAGATTAGTTATTTGTAGTTAGATAGGACCATTGCTAAACTTGAAAAACTGGCCTGGTAAAGAAGGTGGAATAAACACTCCGGTAATGAAGCAGTCAGTAAACCCACTGGAATATACTAAAACTGGATGAGCCAGGCATCAGGGAGACACAATGTGCTTGGCAAAATTTCTATATACCATAACCAAACTACATACATCGATATAAAGAATTAATGACCATGCTTCCTTATCTTCACAGAAGTTAACCAGAGGAGACCTCTATATACTCGGGATATTACAACATCAAGTTTCCAGCTGGACTGGTCAAGGGTGCCAGGAGACAATGGACCCTACATAGTGGAACTTGAATTAGTGTCAGATCCAAGGAGGAAACTTAGAAAGACTTTGCCTCTTGAACAGATGAATGTGATATTTAGTCATTTAAGCCCAAATACTCAATACCGGGCCACTGTCTTCTCAGAGTCCAATATCCAACATGTTCCACCTCAGAGCATTCAAGTCTCTACACTTGAGGGTAAGTAGCAGAGTAGCAACCTTGACTTGAAGGAAGCTTGACAAATATGAATATGTAACTATTCAGATAGCTAATTCCATTTCTGCCAGGATGACAAAACCATGGCTGCCATCTTCCAAAACCAGAGCACACCAGTTGTGTGGTTTTATAGTTCAGCCATGTCCACTTCAATAGAGCTAAGCTGCAATGCTAGACAGAACCACATGTGGCACGGTTTCTGGTAGAAAGCTCAATTTTTTTGTAATGCTGTCCAACCCCTGTAAGCATATGAAAAATGGAAACTATAAGTTGGATGCTTGGGGGCACATTTATAAAGCCCCATAGCTGGTGGAGGATATGCTGAAGTTATGAAAAGGAATAGGCACTTCCTAGCTGTCTTACAGGCAGGGAAAAGTCACATATAGTGACGCAACTAACTGTTGCACTGCCATCTGCGCCTTAAATATGCCTAATTTAGGAGTATTTCATATTAGTAAATGACCCCCTTGGATCTTAATTGACATTTTTGGTTTCTTTTGCAGAACAACTTTCTCCATTCCAAATCTTAATCTCTGACCCCAGTGCACACAGTTTCCGGGTGAGTTGGGGTCCCAACCTTGACAGTGTTGCTGGATATGAAATTCAATACGGACCGATCCCCAGCAATATCGTACGAACCTTGCAGGTGGACAGCAGGGTGAATAGCACTGTTCTGGAGAACTTGAGATCCAACACAACGTACCTGGTTACAGTGTCTGCCATCTTTAAATCTGGCGGCGAGAAAGCTTTGTCTGCCATAGCATGCACCGAACACAGTAAGTGATTGCGTTATGGAGCAGATAATGAACATATTATTTGTGGAACAATTTGCACTTCTTGCTATTTTGTGGTGTGAAAGGGGGGAAGGGCTCTGGGGGAAGGGGGGAGGGCAGCCATGACTGGCCAGATTTACTGTAATTTACACCAGTAACTGGCATAAATTATAGTTCAAATGTACACCAGCTCATAGTTGGCATAGATTTGAATTTCTGGCGCCTTGGAATAAATTTGCCCCATCTTACTCCAGCAGTCTTTTTACTAAAACTGAATTCTGCATTGTAGGAAAAAAAAAGAATTGACATGTAAGTTCCTAAAGGTGTTGTGTCACAAAGCATATTCTACCTTTTTCAAACCACCACCTGGATGTCAACACTTTTGTAATTGCATGTAATTAAGCACTTAGTATAGCCAGTGAGCTATTCAATAAAATGTATCTGTATAGCGCCACCTGCTGTTTGTTCTTTTCCTTAATTTTTGTCCATCTCACCGAGCTGGTCGAACATGCTCAGTTTAAATCTTCAGCTGCCACCAGCCATATGTACTGTTAGAAGCTGTGGCAGTTTCAGGGAGAGAGCTGCAGCAGAAAAGACACGTCCCCCGAGCTGCTAGGATCAAAATAATCTATCAGAGCAATTACAGCAGTGAATGTGGAGATCTCTGGGTCCATGTGAAGTACAGGGCTGGTTCTAGCTTTGTTAGAAAGAGATGTGCTATATGATGTCTCATTATCATTTTTTTACATCAATCATAGCATAACCCCTTTAAAGTGTTTGACTACTCCGATACCGTAGCGGATAGCCACATGCAGATTAGTCCCATTGATAGGGGGTTAATTCACGTGCAGACCCACAGCAGTTCAAATTACAACATACTCTGTCATAAATTCCACTGCAGATTTTTCTAATGGAAAAATCAGCTGTCTGAATACAGCCTAGGGCTCTTTCCACATTAGTATTAAGAGCCTCTCTCAGGAGTTCCATCACTTTTGACCATAAGAGTACCGCTATTCCTGCTGTCAAAATGATGGAACCCATTATAAGTTATGGGGTCCATTGCTCACCCATCTGAATCCTTCAAAAGACAGAACTGGCACAGTGTAAACAGAGACCGAGTATCAGGGGTCAGAATAATGACCTTTATAAAAGAAACAAAATAAAGGATTTATGAATGACCTGGAATATGTATTGGGGCTTCATCACACACTGGGCAGATTTACTAATTCTGTCCTGTTCACCAGGCAAAATGCCTTGTAGGTCTAGCTCAGCTTAATGTAATGATAACTTGGCAATCCATTGCTTCATTCTGGATAAAAAAAAATACTTTTAATGCATATGAAAATGAGCAGTTAAGCCAATCTGTGCACCCTTGCTCACCCTACTTCCTCTGCCAGCCCCTTCCTCTCCTTCTTGATTGACAGGGTCAAGTTCCTGCATAGTCATCTTGCTTGGCCCTGTCAGTCAAGAAGGAGAGGGAGGGGATATGACGTCATCGGGACATGCGCATTGAGGATGGAGCATCCGAGCGAGCGTCCGCCTCTCAGTGCGCCTGCGCCGACTGAATACCGTTATGGCGCAGGCGCGAGATCTTGATAGCAGACAGGACCAGCCAGAGGACGATCCCGTCCGTTGGCCCTGTCAATCAACATGCAGAGGGGATAGGAGGATGCGGCTGCTACCAGCAAGTAGCCGTCCAACTTGCTGGTAGCAAGGTAATTTGCAGATTTTAAAACTACGTTTTTAACAAAATCTGCTGAACAGAAATGATTAATTACAGTATGTATGCATAAATCGCATTATAGGCATTCTAAGTAACCAAAAAAATAAAAAAATGTTTAGTGGGGTGACAGTCCTCCTCACACTGCACTTCTGTAGCTGAATCTTGCACAAGCATTCAGGAATGGGGTGTAACACTTTCATTTCTGGAATGCAACCACAGGGCAAACCCCATTGTCAGACTACACTCTGCACCTTATTTATAGTTTGCCATACTTACAATGTACTCTTCCACAATGCCCTCTGCAGGATATGGATATTTTCTAATACAGGTAATTAATCTGCTCCCCAAGTGTGTATCCAGGCACCATAAGACTTTAAACTTCTCGACACGTGGCTATGGAGACTCAGTTGTTCTTTTCAGACTCTACTCTCCACAGAACTTTTCTCTACACCTCCTCTTTTACATATGGCTTGCTTTATGAGCTTTTTTTTGGTCTTTCTCTTGCCTTGCTCTGGCTGGTACTTAATCCATGGCTGGTTTTCCTTTCAGCTACCAAACTTAGTGTGTGCTTTCTCCTCTATGCTCTTAGACTCAAAGGACTGCACCAATCTATTGGTGGATGTAAATACATAAAAAATGCAGGAAATGCATTCACCACATACCCAAGTGTGTTTTTGAACCCCTTTGCAGTGTACCACTGCTCTGCAGCAGGATGCTGCAGTTCTAGGTGTGCTATGTTTGCCACAGTGGTTCATAGCAGATGATAAATTTGGGGCTTCTGTTTGTCTTACTTTACACCACCTATTGGTTGGCCTACTTTAGGCCCAAATTTTGGCCCATGATGGCCCATATTAAAAGGGTTGTCCAGGATATTACTATTGCTGGCTTATGATCAGCATAGTCCAGCAATATCTGATAAGCAGGTGTCCGGCACCCCACATTGGCTGTTTTGAGGTGGCTCCTGCACTGGTACTGCCCAGCTCCATTCATTGTGTAGTGGACAGAGGTGGTTAGTGTAGAGCTGCTCCATCCATTACACAATGCACAGAGCTGTGTGTTTCCAACACCCACCTTTGGCACCAGAACAGCTGATCCGTGGGGATGCAGGGTGTCGGACCCCCTGCCAATCACTTATTGATGGCTTATCCTGGAGATAGACCATCAGTAGTATAATCCTGGATGACCCCTTTAAGCAACATCTCTTTTCTTCTAAGACATGCCCCTTGTCAAGCAAGGGGGAAAGTATCTAAACGCATACTAAAAACACCATTCCTATGCAGACTTATGTGTCTCTGTGGTAACAGGCTGGAAGAGAACCCTGTGTGCTATCTGATCCTGCAGTCATGGGTTATTCCACTCCCTCTATCCTTTCAGACAGAAGAAGGATCAAACTACAAACATGGCTTGTTTGCAGTCTGAAACCATGATGTCACATTGGTTGCAGAGGTGGACATAGCCTTTCATCTATGTGTTTGTTTCCAGAATTCATCAGACTTCTGACAATAGTTGTAAACATTTGTTTCTTTTTATTAGATGAGACAAAGGTAAAGTACCTGCATTTAAAAGACCTGGGCTCCAGCACTGTGAAGGCCACATGGGGATCTGCAGATGGAGACGTGCAGGGTTATCATGTACGGTGCAGAAGGCAAGTGGGCCGTTCCACAGTCATCAGTGTAGCGCCACAGGCTAAAAGTATATATTTGACAGACTTGGCAGAAGGAACCATGAATAAGATCTGTGTCATGCCTATTTATAAGGATGGAGATGGAAAAAATCTGTGCCGAAAGATTCAGATGCAACCAGGTAAGTGACAGAACCGATGGATAGTCCATACAAAGCTCCACAACCTAAGGCCTCATGCACACGACAAATAGCAGGTCCATGGCCATATGGCGGCCTGCCAACAGCGGGTCCGCAATATACGGGCACCGGCCGCGTGCACACTGTATCATGGAGGGGAACCCATTCATTTGAATGGTTCCGCAATCCAGAAGATACAGGACGGTATAGAGTGGGGGCACGGATCGGAAGTTTTCTGTCCACTTGTTGTTTTTTTTTTTTTGTCTGAATGCACTAAGTTTTTGTGGTGCGAACCATCGGATGCGGATCGCAGACCCCATTCAAGTGAATGGGTCCACGTCCGCAGACGGCAGGCACACAGTCGTGTGCATGAGGCCTATATAGGTAGTCTAGGATTAAGAGGTGCTTTGTTTTTTTGTGAAACAGTGCCACTTTTGTCCTCGGACTGTAACTGGCATTGCATTCACTTGAATGGGTATAAGCTGCTAAACAAGACACAGCCCACAAAGAAGAGTGCCATTGATTCTGGAAACACAGCGCACCCTTTTTTTCTCATTTACCGGTACCGTTTTGTGCCTACAGCTTAGGTAGTGCTATGTTTTACAGAATACAGGTCTGTGCTCTATGGTTACAGATTACATCCTGCCGCCATACTCCCACTTATCCACTTTTTCTTGGTAACTTACATTTGGTGGATTAGGGTACTTTCACACTAGCATTTTTCTTTTCCGGTGCTGAGTTCCGTCCTAGGGGCTCAAATCCGGAAAAGAACTGATCAGTTTTATCCCCATGCATTCTGAATGGAGAGTCCGTCCTTCAGGATGCATCAGGATGTCTTCAGTTCAGTCTTTTTGACTGATCAGGCTTTTCAGAAAACCGTAGCATGTTGTATTTTTACCTCCGGCCAAAAATCCTGAACACTTTGACTGAACGCCAGATCCGGTCTTTTTCCCATTGAATTGCATTAACGCCGGATCTGGCGTTGTGTGTTCAGTCAAACCGGATCCGGCTTTTGTATGTTAAACCCGAAAAATGTGAAAAAAAAGTTAAAGTCCATAAATGGCGGATCCGTTTTTTTCAATGCATTTTTTCATTGTGATCAAAATCCTGATCAGGATTTAAATGTAATCAGTTTTCACACGTTTTTCCGGATCCGTCAGGAAGTTCCGGTGTCGGAATTGAATGCCTGATTAAAACAACGCTAGTGTGAAAGTAGCCTTAGCAAGAACTAGGAGACAGAAAGGAAGGCAAACACATGAGTCTGCCTAGGCGCTGCATACACAAAATGATAGGCTATTTAAAATAAAATTACTGGAGCAATAGATGGATAGTTGGTTGCCAAGGTGAATGTATTTTCGAAAAAGCTAGCTATATACCTTTTCCAGAATGTCATGCATCAGGCTGGACCAAAGGGTCATACACAAGAAAAGTAGGGTAAGGAAAGTGACAGCTTCTCTGAGGATGTTTCTAGTTTAGAATATTGTGACAGTTTGCAAGCATAATAAGCCATTAGCTTCACAAACTAAGGCCTCATGCACACGACCGTTGTGTGCATCCGTGGCTGTTGTTCAGTTTTACGTGTTTTTCTGCGGACCCATTGACTTTCAATGGGTCCGTGGAAAAATCGGAAAATGCACCTTTTTCATCCGCATCCGTGTTTCCTGTCCGTGAAAAAAATATGACCTGTCCTATTTTTTTTCACGGACAACGGTTCGCGGACCCATTCAAGTCAATGGGTCCGTGAAAAACCACACGATGCACACAAGATTGTCGTCCGTGATCTGTGTCCGTTTTTTTTTTTTTCATTTTAAAGGCAAACTTGACTTAGAATTTTTTTTCACTTTTCATGTCCGTGGATCCTCCAAAAATCAAGGAAGACCCACGGAGGAAAAAACGGACACTGATCCCGGAACTACGGAACCCGTTTTTGCGGACCGCAAAAAAAACTGCTCGTGTGCATGAGGCCTAAAATGAATCCATTCAGTACATCAGAAGTAACTACCAGCACAAAGCAGAGAACTGGGCGGTGAGGAGTATTTACTCTTTAGGTCTGTTCTTCTAACTGTTTGTCTTCAGGCCATTATAATGAATTTCTCCAAGCAACAAGCTGCTAAAAATAGAAATAATTTACAACAGATGCAAGTGGTTCCAAGTCTTCAGCCACCCTTAATAATAATGAGTGAGCTTAGCCAGGAAGGTTGGAGATATTCACAGAGCTCTTTGTATGAAATTATGAACTGTCCTTGATAATGGAATAGAGATTGAATGCAATAAGCAATTACTCTCAGTATTCAATACGATTAGGGATCAAGCAGTATCCTTGACAAATGCTGAAGGTTCATGCCAAGAAACTGTATCTCTGCATTTAGCGAAAGAGAATTCAAGAGCTTCTCAAAATAAAGATGATTTGACTTCTGCAGATCATCTTACTGGTCATACAATGGCTGATGTCTACCATTTATGGATAAATTGTAAAAAAAAAAAAAAAGCCTGGTAAATTGGGTTGGCAATAAACTAGAAATGGAAAAAAAAAAAGCTAAATCTTGCCTTAGGGGTAAGAATATGATGCAACCAGAAGAAGACAGGTCACAAATGCCACTCATTTCATACAGTAGGTGAGACTTTAGACACCTTGGGCCTTTTTCAAACCTTTGGTCTCATGTACATTTCTGTAATATGGAGCCTGTAGACTGTTGTACCCCTGATTGGGAAGGTAAATAGAGGTTCCTTCTGTTGTATCCATCAGATGCCATATTTCGCATTTCTTCTGAGGAAGAATATTTCCCTAATATGGTTCCGTATGAAGGCACCATAGGGAGGCACCTGGAGTGGCTGCCTCTCAGGTACTACGTACGGTTCTGCGCATCGGTGGTATACTAAGACTCCCCAAGACATGGGACATTTTCAGCTATTGACAATTTTGTCATTTTTTCTATTAGGAACATCAGCGAACAACTATTCAAGCATATCAACCCGGTAAATGGATGTTAAAAGATGCCATGAAGGCCATCATGAGTGGAGCCACATGAAAGCCACAGGCTCTACAGGATGAGAAACCTTCACTCTCTGGACGTTTCTACAGAAGGAAAACTACTGGGAGCAGAGCTTGGGCATTTAGGCCTGTAGAATAGACTAGATAACCTAGTGCAGGCATGCTCAACCTGCAGCCCTCTAGCTGTTGTAAAACTGCAACTCCCACAATGCCCTGCTGTAGGCTGATAGCTGTAGGCTGTTCGGGCATGCTGGGAGTTGTAGTTTTGCAACAGCTAGAGGGTCGTAGGTTGAGCATGCCTGACCTACTGTAACATCCCCGTGGTCAACAAGAGTGACCAAAATGAACCACTTCATAACCACTTCAGACTGTTCCTAACAGTCATTTTAAGGGGTTCTCCAGGACTAAAAAAATTGATGGCCTATCCCGATAGGCTGTTATTATCAAATTGGTGGGAGGCATCAACACTCAACACCCTCTGAACTGCTGATTTGAAGATGCCACAACGATCCAGTGAGTGCTGCGTCTCCTTCATTGTTTAACAGGCACATCTAGGTACTTTTAGTATTGGCTGTATCTAGCACAACAACTCAGAGCAGCTCAGTCCAATTCAAGTGAAAGGAATTGAGCTGCAATACCAGGTACAGCCTCTATCAAATGTACGACGCTGTGTCTGGTAAACAACAAAGGAAACCTGTGATCAGTTGATCGGCGGGGTTGATAAGAATCGTACCCCACTGATCTCATACTAATAACTGATCCGAAGGATAGGCCATCAGTATTTCTACTGGAAAACCCCTTAAACTGTTATGTCAAAGAAGGCTGGTTACCTGCTGTATAATACAATGGACATCTTGCCTCAACATGGGCCTAGGAAATGGTATGGCTGATAACTGAGGTCTTTGAAGAAGCAAAAGATGAATGTGTGTTTTTATATAACTGAGGAAATCTGTTACAAAAACTCATTAGCATAAAGGAATGCAACCAAGATCAGAGTCGAGAGGGGAGAAACTAGGGGCCTTTCTACACAGACCTGGATTGGGTCAATTATCGTCAACAGACCTTTATAAGAATGGTCATTCTCGATAATTGATGCTGCTAATTCACCCAACACTCGCACCTGGTGATCGCATCTTTTATGTAGCACATCAGCGTGTGTAATAACGATCATTCATTCCCTTTTCACTTTGCGTTGAGCCATGTGAAAGGCACTTAAATCATGGGCATCAGCCCACGTTAAATAACCCTAAACCAGTGGGTGCTAGGTACACTCATTATCCATCCTTACCCCCAAGTCACAGACTGGGTGCTACTAAATATTATTGCCTACCTAGTTGAGTAGCACGGTTCATTGTGAGGAAATCTCTCCAGGTCTCATAGCACCTGCTCCAGACCAGTTTGGTGAAGAGGCAGTAGCAGTTTTCAGCATCTCGGTTTGCTGTGTAGGGGCACACTTAGGGCCGAGCGGTTGAATATTGTATGGACATATTACAGGGGTCCATATTTAAAGTGATTCAGTCTGCAAATCCACTTTTATGTAACTGCTCCACAGCAAGACGGCAGTGATGGTGATTTGTGGGATTAGCGCTCCACTACTTCAGTGTATCCACACCACTTTTCGCCATGGTTGTAAGGACACTGGTAATGGACACTAGGTCACTTCACTAGTAATCCCATGTTGGGTCTGCATAGAGCCCTATCCTGAAGGACGCTGTGAAGCTCAATGTACCATAGACACCTCACAGGATGCAGTAGACACATCTCTTATTGCTATATGGACAACCTTAAAGGACTCTAAATAAAGCATAACTTGTATCAGTTCTAGAGCAAATGTCCTTAACCTCACAGTAAGGAGCTCAGCATCCGGGGTGTGATGTCCACGGACTCAAGTTACAGGAACGGGCCATGTACATATCTGGGGCTCGGTCTACAGTCTTCTTAATTTGCATGCAAACAAGGGCAGGAATTGTCAGTGATATAGGATACTTACAGGAACCACCATGTCCAGAATGTTCTTTTCTTCTGGTTTGTCTCCAATACTGTACAGTATATTAATTCTCTACTGTACAGTTAAAGTGCTTGTCAATGATGAGAAAAATGGCTAAAATATGGCGCCACTCTTGTACACAGGCTGGGTCTGGTATTGCAGCTCGACCCATTTAAGTGAATGGGACTGAGCAGCAATAGCAGAAATGGCCCATAGGCAACAGAAAAAAACTTGTGTTCCCCATAATATAACAGTTCTGGAGCTTCTGTGTATTGAGTTGTTCCTCTGCTGTTCCTTCTAGAAATGTATGAATAGATTGACACAAGCCATCACTGCCAGTGCAGGGACACACGCCTATGCCAAGGAGAATGGTAACGCCCATGTATTTATACATTTCTAGGAGGAATTCCAAATGGACAACACCACGTAGAGTTTTAAGAAAATATGTTCCAGAATCGTGATTTTATGTGGAATACAAGTATTTACCAAAACATATGTTAAAGAGGTCATCTCTCCTGACATAAGTTAATAAAGAGGAACCAGGACTTTGGGGAGTTATATTATGTACAATTCCCTAATATATTTTCATTAGTCAAAACACTCCGAATCAAAGCAGAATCGATCAAAACATGAAATCTACAACTACCTCCATAACAGGGCCCTACTGCAGTTTACAGAGAGGTGCACATGCGCAGCAGTGTACGGAGAGGTGCACATGCGCAGCAGTGTACGGAGAGGTGCACATGCGCAGCAGTGTACGGAGAGGTGCACATGCGCAGCAGTGTACGGAGAGGTGCACATGCGCAGCAGTGTACGGAGAGGTGCACATGCGCAGCAGTGTACGGAGAGGTGCACATGCGCAGCAGTGTACGGAGAGGTGCACATGCGCAGCAGTGTACGGAGGGGTGCACATGCGCAGCAGTGTACGGAGGGGTGCACATGCGCAGCAGTGTACGGAGGGGTGCACATGCGCAGCAGTGTACGGAGGGGTGCACATGCGCAGCAGTGTACGGAGAGGTGCACATGCGCAGCAGTGTACGGAGAGGTGCACATGCGCAGCAGTGTACGGAGAGGTGCACATGCGCAGCAGTGTACGGAGAGGTGCACATGCGCAGCAGTGTACGGAGAGGTGCACATGCGCAGCACTCTCCGTTCACATCCATAGGAGTTTTGAAGACAGCTGCGCGACAGCGCTCGACTGTCCTCGGAACTGTAACAGAAGTCAATGGAGAGAGTTGCGGATGCACAGCCACCTCTCCATACACTCCAGGGGGGACCCGTTATGGAGACAGATGTAGATCTCGCAAGTGGGCACCGTATCTGGAATATGCCATAAAAGTCTGAGATGGGAGTACCCCTTTAAAGCAGAGGAGCTGTATGGTGCCCAAATTCCGTGCAGCTTCTTGTAGCTCGTTGTCAAGTCTGTAGATATTTTTGTATTTTAAGCATTTTGTACTAACTTTTTTAGTTGTTTATTGCACAATAAAAAGTTAACAGTGGGTTGTACAAGAGCGTGTCAGAATTTTTACTGAATGTTTATTAGAAATACATAAACTCATATAACTGTTTATCGAAAGCAATACTGGTCCACATACTGTATCTGCAGGTAGCAGTCCCAGGGGCATATAGGCCCCTTATGATGTATGGCAGCCGCCGATGGCAAGAATAATGCTGCATGTAGAGCTATTTTTCCTGTCAAATAGCGGAATCTGCGATGGAGCCTCCAATGCAGATGTGAACATAGTCAGATGCCTTTCCCCTGCTGCTCCCCCTTTTAATGTTGTACTGATTTAGTGAAAGGCTGCAGCAGCATCCCCCTCCTCTCCGTCTTCTATTTGCTGTCACGGGCATCACTAGACCAAAAGCCCCGAACATCGTGGCTGCCGTACGATCAATTGTATCGCCGCCAAAAGCCCTCTGCCCCACTGTAAATCCCTCTTAGGACTGGGTCACACTACATTTTTTTTAAGCAGTTTTTCTCACATTTTCTACACATAATCCACACTAAAAAATTTCTCCCATTTGTTTCAATGGGAAGCCGAACTTTCTTTTCCAAAACAGTATCCGGAAAAAAAGCAGCATCTTGGAGCGTAATCCACACTGATTCTCCAACTGAAATGAATGGGAAGCTGAAAAAAAAATGCGCCAAAAACCACACCAAAACCGTACAGAAGATCAACACGGATTCAGTGCTGATTTTTTTCAGTGAATTTTCAAAATCCGTCATGTGAACATACTTTTAGATTGCACTCACACGATGTGGATTTTGTGGCAAATATTTTCACAACTGAAAATCAGTTCCATTCACCTAAATGGAGCTTGCAAAAATCCATGTGCTCGCCGCCCCTTTCACATGAATGCAACTGATTTTAAGTTGTGAAAATTTCTGCAACAAAAGCCTGAGGCCTATTAGAGGTCCCCCGCATCACCATGATGTCATTGGACAGCCTGCGCAGCGACGGAGCCAATGCAGGCCAGAAGAGGTCTGTGACCTGCATTGTGGACATTGGGGACGGGAGTGTAAGTGAGGTGAATATTTGATATTGTTTTTTATATATCACTTTGGAAGAGCACACCATTGGAGAACTGTAGGGGTCAGGTGCATTATAACTGCTTTGGCACTACATGGGGCAGAGGCATTATAACTATTGGGACTGGAACACTACTGAGGGCAGGGGAATTATAACTACTGGTGGTGGGGCCATTACAGGGGACACTATTGGCGGTATTATAACTACTGGGGAACATTTCAACTACTGGGGCACTATAGGGGGCATTATAACTACTGGGGCACTATACAGAGGCACTGTACGGGTACTATTACTAATGAGGGTACTCTGAGAATTTTCACTATTGATGGGACTTTTATATTACTATGGTGGGACAATCTGTCGGACACTAATTTTGCAGTACAGTATTTGGGGGCATTGGGGAGCACAGCAGGCACAATAATGAGGGTAGCAGCAGGATAACACTGTTGGGGCACCAGGGTGGGGAGGATGATAGAAAAGTGAGGAACCTTGTCTGCTAAACTCTGCAGAGATGAGATGTGGTTGAAAGAAGTTGTCACGGGCTGAATGGAGGAGGAAAGAGAAGGTCTACATCAGAGGAGACATCACCTATGAGATGCTGGATGTAATGGGTAAGTGGTGCTTTACAGTCCTGTATGTTTGGTAGTGCTGACTGTAATGTCCTTCCACCAAGGGGGGAGGGGGGAATAAATAAATAAAAACAAAATATATAGACTGAAAATTTGTCAGCAAAATATAATGTCAGCAAAAAAAGAGTTATTATGTAAATTTGAAAAATGGGGCTGCGCCCTGAAGGTCAAAATATACTTTTAAGGGTTAAAGTAACCCTTCCATAATCCATCCTCTGAACCTTTGTAGCCACCTGTTTGCTTCTTGAACCTGTCTGCTGGTGGTTTCTTCCACTGCAATTCTCAAGCTCTCAAATGTTTTCAGGGCTCATTTTCCCATTAGCAGGTTTCGGCTCTAATATTGCCCATTGTTTTTTTTTCCTTCTGAAAGGGGTTGTCCTTTATATCAAGTTATATTGATGACGTTTCATCAGGTGACGTAGTGTAATTACAAGTACTCGCTCTGTTCAAGTGAATGGACTGAGTACATGGAGTGCCGCCTCCTCTTCAAACGGCTGATTGGCGGCTGTGCCGGGTCTCAGACCACCGACAATCAGATATTGATTACCTGACCTGACCATAGGTCACCCCCTTTAACCATTGTTATGTACTTCTGGAAGTGTGTTTTGGGTGATTTTCCTGCTGTTTTTCCTGCCTGCTTTTGTTCAACTCCAATCCAGTTTTCTTACACTTAGGAAACATTCACACGAACGTGGTGTTTTGCGAATCCGCAAAACACAGACTCCTGCTCATGTGCGTTCCGCAATTTGCGGATCGCACATGCCGCGGCTGTCGTAAAAAATGCCTCTTGTTGTCCGCAATTGCGGACAACAATAGGGCATGTTCAATTATTTTTTTTGCGGGGGCGCGGCATGGAGCAACGGATGTGGACTCAAAATTGCGGAACGGATGCGGACTCATTCATACGGTCGAGAGAATGTAGCCTTAGGAGCTCTAAACTCCTCTTATTTCATTATCTCTATAACATGTTCAAGGCCTCCAGCCCCAGAGGCAGCAAAGCAGCCACAATATTATGGATCCTCCATCACATTTCATTGTAGGTGGGGGGCACTCTTCTGTATGGGTGTCTGGTTTGTCGTCTATAAAACATATTGTTGCTATGCATTGCATTGCCAAAGACCTGTAGTTTGGCTTCATCTGTCCATAGAACATTTCATGGCAAATTTCTGTTGCTCTTTCCCCTTTCACCTCTCCTAAGATGTCTCTTTTAGTAACTACTTGCATTCCCCATGTAATAACAATTCTGGAGAATCTATTCTTATGTCTGTGTGGTGTGCCATTCTTTTCTTAATCCTGATAGAAGTTATGAATGAATTGCTAGCAGCTTGCAATGTAGGTCCAGCTGGGTGTTACCAGTTAAAGAGGACCTTTCATGGGTCCAGACATTATGAAATAACTAGCAGGTAGGGCATAGTGCAGGGATGTAATATCGCTTACTAGTTTGTCCGGGCGCTGCTCCGTTCGCCCGCTGTGCCCCCCGTTTACTTTTCCAGCCTGGTATGCTAATGGATACCATTGGCACCGTTTCTCAATGGGCGTCTCCTTCTCCCTGGCTGTAGTGCTGTCCAATCGCAGCGGAGAGTGTCACAGCCAGGGAGAAAAAAACTCACCTTCTCCGCTGCGATTGGACAGCACTACAGCCATGGAGAAAGAGACGCCCATTGAGAAACGGTGCCAATGCTATCCATTAGCATACCAGGCGGGAAAAGTGAATGGGGGGGGGCACAGCGGGCGAACGGAGCAGTGCCCAGACAAACCAGTAAGCGATATTACATTCCTGCACTATGCCCTACATAACCTGCTAGTTATTTCATAATGTCTGGACCCATGAAAGGTCCTCTTTAAGGGTGTGTCTGCTGCTGGTAGCACTGATTGGATAGTGTCAGACTGTGCAGGGACCCCCCTAACTGTTAACACCCATTTGGACCTTCATTGCAAACTGCTAGCAATTCATTCATAACTTCTAGCAGGAATAATGAAGGAATGGCATCAGAGCGTCATAAGAATATATGCTCCTGAACTGTTATTACAAGGGGGTGCAACTTGTAGCTGAAACAGATATCTCAGGAGAGAGTACAGGTCCTCTTTAAAACCTCATTCACACGTCTGGGTCCGTGCTCAAATCCGTGAGAAGGTGGTCAGTGATGCATCCGTGAAGATGTCAGAGAAGGATCCGTGTTGGGTCTGTGTGTCATCCTTGTTTCACTGACACTGAACAGCTGAAAAATTATTTTCAAACCATCTCTTCCTAATGATCCGTGAAACACGGATGCAACACAGATGGCATCCGTGGTTTTCTCACAGACCCATAGACTATTATAGTCGTGATGGATCAACAGGACTATTTTTTCTGTCATGTATAACGAAAACAAACAGAACCGTTATGTGCCCCCATAGACATCTATTAGGACGGAGCAAAACGGAATGCCTCTTAAAGGCTTCCGTTTTGCATTCCGTACTAGAATTCCGTTATATCTCTTATATATATAAAAATGAATTTCTGTCTGTCTAGCTATCTATCTGTCTGTCTAGACGTTCTTTATGCGCGACCAAACGACTGGACCGATCTTCACCAAATTTGGCACACAGGTACATCAGGTGTCCGGGAAGGTTTTAGACCGGGTCTCAGCTCTCTAGGACGTATCGTTCCTGAGATATTCCCACAAAATAACCTACATTAGCCAATACAAGCCTACAAGTCTTTCTCTTCAAATCCCAACTGCCATAAACACAGTTTTACTCCAGGTTTCCATAACAACCCAGCCATTTTTCTTTACTGCTCAAAGGGGCGGGCACTGTGGAGGTCACTGTTTTTAAAGGGGCGAGCACAGTGGAGGTCACTGTTATTAATAGGGCGGGCACTGTGGAGGTCACTGTTATTAAATGGGCGGGCACTGTGGAGGTCACTTTTAAAGGAGAGGTCACTGTGAAAGTCACTTTTAAAGGAGAGGTCACTGTGAAAATCACTGTTAAAGGGGCGGTCACTGTGAAAGTCACTGTTAAAGGGGTGGTCACTGTAAAAGTCACTGTTAAAGGGGCGGTCACTGTGAAAGTCCCTTTGAAAGGGCCGGGCACTGTGGAGGTCTCTGTTAAAGGGGCGGGCACTGTGGAAGTCACTGTTAAAGGGGCAGGCACTGTGGAAGTCACTGTTAAAGGGGCAGGCACTGTGAAGGTCATTGTTAAAGCGGCTGGCACTGTGGAGGTCTCTGTTAAAGGGGAGGATACTGTGGAAGTCACTGTTAAAAGCGCGGACACTGTGGATATCACTGTTAAAGGGGCGGCCATTATGAAGGTCACTGTTAAAGGGGTAGTCAATGTTAAAGGGGCGGACATTGTGGAGTTCATTGTTAAAGGAGCGGGCACTGTGAAAGTCACTGATAAAGGGGCGGGCACTGTGTAGGTCACTGTTTAAGGGGCAGACACTGTGGAGGTCACTGTTAAAGGGGCAGGCACTGTAGAGGTCACTGTTATGGGGTAAACTGTTGATCTTTTTACGACACACGGAAACATACAATGAAATAGATGGAATATACCCGTGCGAAGCCCGGTCCTTCTGCTAGTCTCATATATATAAAAATTAGTTTCTGTCTGTCTAGACGTTCTTTATTTGCAACCAAACGACTGGACCGATCTTCACCAAATTTGGCACACAGGTACATCAGGTGTCCGGGAAGGTTTTAGACCGGGTCTCCGCTTTCTAGCATGTACCATTCCTGAGATATTCCCAAAAAATGACCCCCCCCCCCCCCCACTGTGAAAGTCACTGTTAACCCCTTAGGGACCGGGCTCATTTTCACCTTAAGGACCAGGCCATTTATTGCAAATCTGACCAGTGTCACTTTAAGTGGTGATAACTTTAAAACGCTTTGACTTATCCAGGCCATTCTGAGATTGTTTTTTCGTCACATATTGTACTTCATGACACTGGTAAAATGAAGTAAAAAAATAATAATTTGTATTTCTAAAAAAAATCCAAAATTTAGCAAATAGCAAATTTCCAATAATATAATAATACATAGTAATACCTCCAAAAATAGTTATTACTTTACATTCCCCATATGTCTACTTCATGTTTGGATCATTTTGGGAATGATATTAAATTTTTTTGGGATGTTACAAGCAGGGCCGTCTTTAATATTGATTGGACCCTGGGCAAAATTTTACTTGGGCCCCCTGGATCCCGCCTTCCCACACCTTAGCAGGCAATCACGCCCTCCACCATAACACACACACAAAAAATCCACACATCTGGTAGAGTACAGTGAATGACTGTAAATACTTCCAGTTCTGAAGACTCCAGTGGCTCAGGATCAGTGCTCTGGGCAGCTGGGCTCAGGCTGGAAGTGGGCACCGCTCTGCAGGAAGGACACCAGGGCTCGGCTCACCCTAGTGTTACAGTGCACCCCAGCACCCCACAGTATGCAGTATTGCACCCTATAGTATACAGCAACCCACAGTATGCAGTATAGCACCCTATAGTATACAGCACCACACAGTATGCAGTATAGCACCCCACACTATACAGTACCCCACAGTATATAGTAGAGCAGTATAGCCCCCCACAGTATACAGGCCCCTACACAGTATACAGCCCACCACAGTATACAGCCCCCCACACAGTATACAGGCCCCCACACAGTATACAGGCCCCCCACAGTATACAGGCCCCCCACACTATACAGGCCCCCCACAGTATACAGCCCCCCACACAGTATACAGCCCCCCACACAGTATACAGCCCCCCCACACTATACAGGCCCCCCACACTATACAGGCCCCCCACCACAGTATACAGCCCCCCCACAGTATACAGCCCCCCACACAGTATACAGGCCCCCACACTATACAGGCCCCCCACACAGTATACAGGCCCCCACACAGTATACAGGCCCCCCACACAGTATACAGGCCCCCCACACAGTATACAGGCCCCCCACACAGTATACAGGCCCCCCCCACAGTATACAGGACCCCCCCACAGTATACAGGCCCCCCCCACAGTATACAGCCCCCCACAGTATACAGCCCCCCACAGTATACAGGCCCCCCACAGTATACAGGCCCCCCACAGTATACAGGCCCCCACAGTATACAGGCCAACCACAGTATACAGGCCCCCCACAGTATACAGCCCCACACAGTATACAGCACCCCATTATACTGTAGTTTACAGTATATTAGCATAACAGCCCCTGTCACCTTTTTCTGATGTAATCTTCACACAAAAAAGCTCCAAACTTCTCCTGCAACACTCCTAGTAGGACCTGTGATGACCTCATAGCCATGTGACCAGTAATATTGCTAGGTTACTGGTCACATGGTGATGATGTTATCTAAGGTCCTAGACTAGATCACAGCTTTCACAGTACGCTGGCTGGACTCAGTGCCGGCAGGCATGGCATGGCAGCACCTCCTGTGTAGCTGACAGCCTGACACCCGGGGCAGTGGCTAGCAGGATTCAAGAGGCAGCTGCCTTGGGCCCCCCAGGAGCAACTGGGCCCGGGGCAGCTGCCCCTTTTGCCCCTTGGTAAAGACGGCCCTGGTTACAAGGCTTAGAAGTTTAGAAGCAAATCTTGAAATTTTTCAGAAATTTTCAAAAACCCAATTTTTAGGGACCAGTTCAGATCTGAAGTCACTTTGCGAGGCTTACATAATAGAAACCACCCCATTCTAGAAACTACACCCCTCAAGATATTCAAAACTTTGTTAACCTTTTAGGTGTTCCACAAGAATTAATGGAAAATAGAGATAACATTTAAAAATTTCACTTTCTTGGCAGATTTTCCATTTTAATAATTTTTTTCCAGTTACAAAGCAAGGGTTAACAGCCAAACCAAACTCAAAATTTATGGCCCTGATTCGGTAGTTTACAAAAACACCCCATATGTGGTCGTAAACCGCTGTACGGGCACACGGCAGGGCGCAGAAGGAAAGGAATGCCATACGGTTTTTGGAAGGCCTGTTTTGCTGGACTGGTTTTTTTGACACCATGTCCCATTTGAAGCCCCCCCCGATGCACCCCTAGAGTAGAAACTCCAAAAAAGTGACCCCATTTTAGAAACTACGGGATAGGGTGGCAGTATTGTTGGTACTAGTTTAGGGTACATCTGATTTTTGGTTTCTCTATATTACACTTTTTGTGAGGCAAGGTAACAAGAAATAGCTGTTTTGGCACCGTTTTTATTTTTTGTTATTTAGAACATTCATCTGACAGGTTAGATCATGTGATATCTTTTTAGACCAGGTTGTCACGGATGCGGCGATACCTAATATGTATACTTTTTATTTTATTTCTGTAAGTTTTACACAATGATTTTTTTGAAGCAAAACAAATCATGTTTTAGTGTTTCCATAGGCTGAGAGCCATAATTTTTTCAGTTTATGGGCGATTACCTTGGGTAGGGTATGATTTTTGCGGGATGAGATGACTGTTTTATTGGCACTATTTTGGTGTGCGTGTGACTTTTTGTTCGCTTGCTATTACACTTTTTGTGATGTAAGGTGACAAAAAATGGTTTATTAAGCACAGTTTTTATATTACATTTTTTTACGGTGTTCATCTGAGGGGTTAGGTCATGTGATATTTTTAAAGAGCCGGTCGATATGGACGTGGCAATACCTAATATGTATACTTTTTTTTTATTTATGTAAGTTTTACACAATAACAGCTTTTTTAAAACAAAAAAAATTATGTTTTAGTGTCTCCATATTCTGAGCCATAGTTTTTTTATTTTTTGGGCGATTGTCTCAGGTAGGGGCGCATTTTTTGCGGGATGAGGTGATGGTTAGATTGTACTATTTTGGTGGGCAAACGCCTTTTTGATCGCTTGCTGTTGTACTTTTTGTGATATAAGGTGACAAAAAAATGGTTTATTTAGCACAGCTTTTATTTTTTTATTTTTTACGGTGTACATCTGAGGGGTTAGGTCATGTGATATGTTTATGAGTCGGTCGGTCGATACGGACGCAGCGATACCTAATATGTATACTTTTTTTTGTTACCCTATTTTTTATCAATTTTTTTTAACTTTATTTGGGGAAAATTACGTTTTTGTTTATTTTTACTTGAAACTTTTAATTTTTGGGGGGGAAAACTTAATTTTTTCAACCTTTTTTTCACTTTATTTTTTGTCCCACTTTGGTACTTGAACTTATGGGGGTCTAATCCTTTACAATGCATTCCAATACTTCTGTATTGGAATGCATTGGCTGAATGAGTAATACAGTAAGTATTACTCATACAGCTTCCGGCCTGTGAGATCCAGGGGGCTGGATCTCACAGGCTCGTCACCGGAAGGCAGCGCGATGCCTTCCTTAGGCATCGCGCTGCCTTTCATGCCATCGGGTCCCCCCCACAGCCGCATGGGGACCAGATGGCACCGCTGATCATTGCCGCAAACCACAGGTAAAGCCGCAAACCGCAGGGCTGAATTCCCCCCCCCCCCCCGCGCATTTGGCCAAGGTGCCTGCTCAATGATTTGAGCAGGCACCAGGTTCTGAACACACCGCCCGCCGGGCGGCGGTGATCGGAAATACACATGACGTACCGGTACGT
Organism: Bufo bufo; assembly: GCF_905171765.1. Taxonomy (NCBI): domain Eukaryota; kingdom Metazoa; phylum Chordata; class Amphibia; order Anura; family Bufonidae; genus Bufo; species Bufo bufo. The sequence goes on from NC_053389.1 coordinate 113,001,208, forward strand.
CATGTGTCCTGAAGAGGTTAAAGGGGTGGTCACTGTGAAAGTCACTGTTAAAGGGGCTGTCACTGTGAAAGTCACTTTTAAAGGGGCGGGCACTGTGGAGGTCTCTGTTAAAGGGGCGGGCACTGTTGAAGTCACTGTTAAAGGGCAGGCACTGTAAAGGTCACTGTTAAAGGGGCGGCCACTATGAAGGTCACTTTTTTAAAGGGGTGATCAATGCTAAAGGGGCGGGCACTGTTAAAGGGGCGGGCACTGTGAAGGTCACTGTTAAAGGGGCAGGCACTGTGGAGGTCATTGTTAAAGGATCGGGTACTGTAGAGGTCATTGTTATGGGGGAAACTGTCAATATCTTTTTACGCCACACGGAAACATAAAATGAAATAGATTAAATATACCCGTGCGAAGCCGGGTCCTTCTGCTAGTTCTGTTATAACTCTGTTATAACTCTAAAAAAAACTTTGGGAAGAAAAGAATTATCCAATCTGTAAACAATTCTGTCTGAAACACAATGCAGAAGGGTTCCACTATTTTTAGAGCTTGAATTTCACTTACTCTACGTGCTGAGGTAATTGCTACCAAATATAAGGTCTTCAGTGACAAACATCTCAGAGAGGCTTCTGACAGGGGTTCGAAGGGAGCATTTGTCAAACCTGATAGCACTAAATTGAGGTCCCAAGGGGAAACAGTAGGTCTTAGGAATGGTCTTAACCTGTCTGCTCCTTTCAAGAAACGGATAACCCATGGGTGATCTGCAATTTTTTCTTCAAATACAGCACTTAACGCCGATATGTGTACCCTCAATGTATTTGGACGTAATCCCTTCTCAAACCCTGATTGCAGGATTTAGGGTAAATTTTATTTTTATTTTAAAAATAGTTTTTATTGAATTTTAATGTATAACATTCTTTGAACATTTAAGCTCATGTACAACATATCAAGACTGCATTAACAGAAGGATATTCGCATTAGTACAAGGAATCACATAGCGACAGCGAAGTCACAATTATTTGTATAAAACAATCTTTGGCGTAGTATACATAGTACAATCTTGAAGCACATTGAAAAATAACATAAATATGGTTGGGTAGGGGAGTAAGGGTAGTAAAAGGGTGGCAAAGGGGGGGAGGGGGAAGGAAGGGAGGAGGGTGAGAGCTACATCTCAGTTCCATCAACTAATGGGTTTTGTGTCCTCCATAGAGAAAATGGATATATCAGACAGGACTAGAAGGTAAAATGCTTTGTACTTGAAGCTGTTAAATTAGGGTGTTTGAGAACCACGGAATTCCTGCCGTGGCTGCCAAATTACCTCAAATTTTTGTGGAGTATGTTCTTCCCAGTGCGCTAACTGTTCCAGTCGGTAGAGCTGGTCTCCCCTATTTGTCCAATGATGAATTGAGGGAGGATTTTCCTGCTTCCATGAAGTAACTATTGGTAATCTAGCCGGAGCTAGTAATATGTGACATAGTATTTGAGTGTGTTTTGGACCTTTGAAACCGTTAAATAAACTAAATTGTCTTTTTACAAAGATTGGACAACGTAGCACATATTTCAGTCCAATATACTGTGATTTTAGGACAGGTCCACCAAATATGACCATAGGTGCCAATTGCACTATTGCATCTCCAGCAAATAGGACTAACATCAGGAAACATTGGATGGAGACGCAGCGGAGTGCAATACCATTGAGTCCGTAATGTGAAGCTGTTTTCCTGCAGTCTGACACACCTGGACACCCTGGTGAAGTTTGATAATAATACATTCAATTCCTGTTCTGTGAACTGAATACCTAATTCCTTTTCCCAAGAGGAAATAAAGGGTTATTATTTGGGGACCATGAGACAGACTAGAGCATTATATAATTTGAATATCTTTTTTTGGGGTCTCAAATTTGTAAAGCTAGTGTCTCAAAAACTGATAACTGTGGTTTTGGGAGGAATTACTAGTTGCTTTTTAGCAAATTGTAAAATGTGACCTAGTTGAAAGGTGGAGAGGGACTTTATTAATGGGTTTTCTCTTAAGCTCTTATATGAGGGGATGTTGTCTTCTGGGCAAAGGGACAGAAGGGAGATATATAATGATTTCGCTGTGTCTGTCAGCGTTGCCACAAAAGTTGGTGATGAAGCACAAAGTACATCTATTATTTGCATAATAAGTAGGTGATAAGGTGCTAAATTTTTTAGAAACTTAGATTCAATCCAGATTTTTATCGCATAATGGGTTAATGCACTATTGGTTCGTAGCATTATACGAACTAAAGAGCGGTCTAGGAATAAGAGAGAGCGCAATGGGATATTTGACATATCATTTTCCATAGTTATGTCAATTTGTGCCGCCGGGGACCGGAGCCAATCCAGGCATCTAGAGCAGATAATTGCCTTATGGTAAATATATGTAACACCCCAGAGTTGTGTTACAAAACTCTTTTACCCCGCTACAACCTGTTAAGGGCATTAACTTTGTCATCTAATGTAATTTCACATAACATCCTCACAAATGTGCATTCAAAGCCTTGTTAAATGTATATTGCTGTAATTTTCATGTTCACCAGCAGGTGGCAGCAATGTGTTAGCAGGGAATTAGTTACAGTTTAGTGTTCCTAGGCTGGAATAGTACATTCCAGTTTAGCTCCCCCCTCTGTGAGCAGAGTGACTGTTCCCACATCCTACCTCATGGGGAGGGAAGGAAGTTAGAGACAGTGTGCCAGCCACCCCAGCTAGGGGAAGGCTGTGCGTGTAGGAGCTCCCAGATATAGGGATCCAAAGCTAGGATCTTGTCTCGGCTGAGACAATTGATCATCACACCCAGCCTGAGCGTTGCAGCCTCAGCTGGAAGAAAGCAAGCAGCCACCTCCAGTTACAGGAAGAAGCATACCCTGAGACAATAACTGTGAGTACCGATCAGAGACCCAGGAGAAGCCATATTCCTCCTCAAAGCTAGTCAGTCAGAAGATAGTAAGCGCAGAAGCTAAATTCCTGCCACATTACAGAGCTACAAAGCAGACATCCTTTTCCTGCAAAAAGCTACAGGCACATGATAGAGCAGAAGATAAATTCCTGCCACACATTGCTAATACCTGCTGGGACCAAAGACTATTGCTGTACCTTGCTTGGATGAAAACTACTACCAGTAAAGACAAGTTTGAACTTTACCTAAGGTCTGGATCTCAATTACTGCTGCAATTTCCTCTATTACTCCTACTAGCACAACACTCATTTTATTGCAAGTGAGCCAGGATTCAGGAGTCCAGCCGTACCCAGGTAGGAGACACTGTTGACACTATACCCAAACAATAGACTATTATACACATATCCTGACCCACTGCATAATTTGGCATCCGTGTAACCGTACCACGGTCTGGCTCATTGCATATATTGATCTGGGATTCCCAGGCCTCCCCTTTTAGGTTGTTGAATTAAATACTTATGAGGTAGCCTGGGTCTGCTCCCCCCCATAAGAAGGACGAGAAGACACTTTGCAAACGTTTGAAGAATGCTTGTGGGATAGGGATTGGTAGAGCTTGTAAATAATACAGCACCTTGGGGAGCAAAATTGTTTTAGGAAGAGTCTTTCGTTCGAACCAGGAAACTGTCAAAATTTGGCATTTCCCAGGATCCTAGCATGTCGATTTCCCATGATCCTAGCTCCAGAGTCTTCGGCAGGCCCTGAAAGTTAGATGCGAATAAAGATGATAAATCTGGGGTGAATGTGTAGTCCATTAGAATGGAGTTATTTGTTGTAGGCTCTCTTGCAGTCGCGGAGCTATGTAGACATTGCATTGAGAACTATTGACTTGGAGAGATTTACAGAGAAATTAGATGGAAGAGGAGCAACATATTCGCAGGGAAAGCTTGTTCCCATTTTTCGACAAATAATAAGACGTCAAGCCCGGCGCTATAATAAGGCAGACGAAAAATTAAACCTTTTTTTTATTTATTTTTTATAAATCACTTGCGCACCACTGGCCGCCCGCGGCTGTTCTCCTCTGTGTGGTCCTGGTATCTCCTCTCTGGGCTCCCAACAAGTTTGAGGACCTTTCCCACGAAGCTAATCAGTGGCCGCAGCTGTGTCACGTGCCAGGCCAGTGATTTCCCGCTGAGCCAATCACTGGCCTGACACGTGACGCAGCTGTGGCCACTGATTGAGTGGGAATGGTCCTCAAACTTGTCGGGAGCCCAGAGAGAAGATATCGGGACCACACAGAGGAGAAGGGGAGCTGCTGCAGACAGGCCAAGGTGAGCATAATATTTTTTACACAACATTAATGGGGGGGGGGTGACATGGGTGGGGGAAAAGTGCCATGGAGGGGGAGAAATGTGATGGGGATTGGGGTGATGTGACATAGGGGGGTGAAATGTGACATTGAGGGGGTGAAATGTGACATATGGGGGGAGAAATGTGACATTTCTCCCCCTACTTTTACATCACCCCCTTTGTGTCACATTTCCCCCCCCCCCCCCCCCCACATGTCACATTTCTCCCCCTCCATGTCACATCACCCCCCTATGTCACACTTCTCCCCCTCAATGTCACATCACCCCTCATTTTTACATCATCCCCTTTGTGACACATTTCTCCCCCCCATGTCACATTTCTCCCCCCCATGTCACATTTCTCCCTCTCCATGTCACATTTCTCCCCCTCCATGTCACATTACCCACCTATGTCACATTTCTCCCCCCTCCATGTCACATTTCTCCCCCCTCCGTGTCACAATACCCCCTCCGTGTCAAATTTCTCATCCCACCCCATGTCACATCACCCCCTCCATGTCAAATTTCTCCGCCTCCATGTCACATCACCAACTTCTTTTTACATCACCCCCACCGAGTTTGGGTGGTGGTGGTGGGGGGGTCGCCAAAATGTAGCTTCGCTTGTGTTGGCAAAAATCCTTGCACCGGCCCTGTAAAACGTCGTCAGTGAATGCTGCTAGTTGATGCATATGGGTACCTACTGGGACTCCTTTAATCTCCTCTGATAGTCTAAAAGCCTGCAGAAGAGGTTCTATGACTAGAACAAATAGCAATGGTGACATCGGGCAAGCCTGGCGCATCCCGTTAGATACAGTCCTGATAAAAAGTTTAAGACCACTTGAAAAATGGCAAAAAATCATATTTAGCATGGCTGGCTCTTAACATGGTTCCAAGTAGAGCTTCAACATGCAAGAAGAAGAAATGGGAGTGAGACAAAACATTTTTTGAGCATTCAATTTAATGAAAACAACGAATAAACTGAAACAGGCTGTTTTTCAGCTGATCAAAAGTTTAGGACCACACCTCCAAAAAAAACTAACCCCCCCCCCAAAACAGAAATCCAACTTCCAAACATGAACTCAGTAATGAGTAGCTACGCCATTATTGTTTATCACTTCAAAAATTAGTTTCGGCATGCTTGATTGAAGCGTTTCCATAAGTGTTGAAGACGGCCGCACGAAGGCCATCTACTGTCTGGAACTGTTGTCCATTTTTATAAACTTCCTTTGCCATCCATCCCCAAAGGTTCTCAATTGGATTTAGATCAGGGGAACACGCAGGATGGGCCAAAAGAGTGATGTTAATCTCCTGGAAGAAGTCCCTTGTCCTGAGGGCATTGTGTACTGTAGCGTTGTCCTGTTGAAAAACCCAGTCGTTACCACACAGACGAGGGCCCTCAGTCATGAGGAATGCTCTCTGCAACATCTGGAAATAGCCAGCAGCCGTTTGACGCCCCTGCACTTCCCGAAGCTCCATTGTTCCACTGAAGGAAAAAGCACCCCAGACCATTATGGCGCCCCCTCCACTGTGGCGCGTAGAAAACATCTTAGGTGGGATCTGTTTGTCATGCCAGTAACGTTGGAAACCATCAGGACCATCAAGGTTAAATTTTTTCTCATCTCATCAGAGAATAAAACTTTCTTCCGCCTTTGAATGTCCCATGTTTGGTGCTCTCTTGCAAAGTCCAAACGAGCAGTTCTGTGGCGTTCAAGGAGATGAGGTCTTTGAAGACGTTTTTTGTTTTTTAAGCCCTTCAGTCTCAGATGCAGTCTGATGGTTATGGGGCTGCAGTCAGCACCAGTAAGGGCCTTAATTTGGGTCGAGGATCGTCCAGTGTCTTGATGGACAGCCAATTGGATCCTCCGGCTCAGTGCTGATGAAATTTTTTTGGGTCTTCCACTTGACTTTTTTGTTCCATAACCCACAGGATCATTTAAGAAATTCCAAATGACTGTCTTACTGCGTCCCACCTCAGCAGCGATGGCGCGCTGTGAGAGACCCTGCTTATGCAGTTCAACAACCCAACCACGTTCAAAAAGGGAGAGTTTTTTTGCCTTTGCCATCACAACGTGTGACTACCTGACAGAAAATGACAATGAAACCACATCTTTGCACAGATTTGGCCTTTTAAAGGCATGTGGTCCTAAAATTTGGATCAGCTGAAAAACAGCCTGTTTCAGTTTAATCGTTATTTTCAATTAATTGAATGCTCAAAAAATGTTTTGTCTCACTCCCATTTCTTCTTGTTGCATGTTGAAGCTCTACTTGGAACCTTGTTAAGATCCAGCAATGTAAAATATGATTTTTTGCAATTTTTCAAGTGGTCTTTAACTTTTGATCAGGACTGTATATTGAACAGGGGAGAAAGAGTACAGTTTACCAAGACCTGTGCCGTTGGGTTCCTGTAAATAGCCATTACTCCATCAATAAAAGGAGCAGGAATGCCAAATTTTGAAAGTACGTGTGACATAAATAACCAATCTACTCTGTCAAATGTCTTTTTAGTGTCTGTGCTTAATAAGGCTAAGGGCAAGGCTGAGCTTTTGGCTATTTGTATAAGTTGGATCACTCTTGCGATATTGTTGTTCCCCTCCCTTCCGGGGACGAACCCCACTTGTTCTGACGATATGAGGTCTGGCAGAAAGACTTTCAATCTGTTTGCCAGCATTTTAGCATATAACTTCAGATCATTATTAAGGAGAGAGATCGGACGGTAATTTGAGCATAAGGAGTGGTTTGGGGATAATGGAGATTTGAGCTGAGAGCATATCTTTAGAGAAAGGCTGACCTTTTATCGCTGCATTGCAGACGGCTAACAAACGCGGTAATAGTATAGTTTTAAATGAGTTGTAGTAATGTATAGGCAAACCATCTGGACCAAGGCTTTTATTTGTGGGTGACTCTTTTAGGGCCGTTTGCAATTCTAGAAGGGAAAATGGGCGTTCTAGTTTTTGAGCTTGTTCAAGTATCAAACAGGGGAGATTTAGTGTATTGAGCCAATTTTTAATTTGCTGGATTTTGTCGTCTTGTTGCAAAGGCGACAGTGGTTTCTGGAAATTATATAATTTACTATAGTATTAACAAAACTGCTTTGCTATTAGGTCTGTTTTACAGTATTCCTGTGAGATAGGAGATTTAATAAGGGAGATAAAGGAGGCTACTTTCCTCTTCTTTATTTGGGATAATAGTATTTTCGATACTTTATTGTCATGGGCATAATATTTATATTGGGTAGTTAAAAATAGCTTAGCGGTTTGAGTATTTAACATATTTTTTTATTCCGCTCTTAGGGTGTCCAGGTGTGTCAGGACATCGTTTGTGTTGTGATTCTAAGGATGAAATCTGCAATGAGAGATCCAGAATTTTTGCTTCTTTGCTTTTTGACATGTGCCCCTAAAGCGATAAGGTGGCCTCTCATAACAGATTTGTGAGCATCCAATAACACTGAGTCTGAGATGTCAGGGGATTCATTTAATCGGAAGTATTCCTCCAGTTGACCAGCTATTTTAGTAGTATGTGGTCCGCTTATCAGAGTTTCATATAGACGCCATCTAAACTCTGATTTCTGCATTGCAGGTATTACAATGGTGAAAAAAACAGGGGCGTGATCAGATAGAAGTATGCTTCCAATATGCGAGGAGATACAGTGTTGGAGAGTTTAGCGTGAATTTTAGAAGTCCCTTCTTTTCTGCTGGCCGTCATGGTGTTAATAATGGCATCTGATAGACCCCTAGACTTCAATATCACCCTTTCAGGTTCCAGGCTGCCAGATGTAACCTTTCTACTTTGGGATGACAGATAGGACCCTGTGACAATAGATCTTGTTTCCAAGGAAGGATCCATGGGCTCTGAACTGACAAGGTCTTCAGCAAGGGATGCCATGGTTTTTTCGGCCACAGAGGAGCTATCGGAATTACATTGGCCCTGTCTAGCCGGATCTTTTTTAGAACCCTGGGAATTAGTTGAAGAGGGGGAAAGGCATACGCCAGTTGAAAATCCCACTTTTGTGATAGTGCGTCCACACCCATATTCCCGTCGAAGGGGTTCAGGGAAAAGAACTGTTTTAATTTAGCATTTGCTGCTGAGGCAAATAGATCCACTTGTGGAGTCCACCATAATTCTGTGATTTGGAGAAAAACCTGTTTCTTCAGGCTCCAGTCTGTTGATCTTTAAGAAGTTCTGCTTAAGAAATCCGCCTTTATGTTTAGGGACCCTTTTAGAAGTATAGCTGACATGGATCTTAAGTGAACTTCCGCCCAGGAAAATATTTTTTCTGTTAACTGGCTCAGAACTAGGCTTCTTGTTCCACTTTGATGATTTAGGTAAGCAACTACTGTTGTATTGTCTGTTCTTACTTGAACGTCTTTTCCTTTTATGTAATGAGAAAACGCCTTTATTGCTTCCCAGACAGCCGTCAACTCCCTCTGATTTGAAGAGAGAGATCTCTGACTGTCGGACCATTTCCCTTGGAAAGAGAGATGAGAGCAGTGCGCTTCCCATCCCCAAAGGCTTGCATCTGTCATGATAATCAGATGTTTTGGATTTCTGGAACTCCTCTCAACAGATGTTCTGAATGTTTCCACCACTGCAGGGACTGATTTACTAGTAAGGGGATTTGAACTTTCCCCTCTGGTGATTCCTGACTTTTGTCCCAACACTTTAATATCCACTGTTGTAGAATCCAAGTGTGTAACTGTGCCCATCTTGCATCCGGGATGCTCGAAGTTAAAGAACCCAGTAGCTTTATTGCCTCCCTGATTGTACATACAGATTGATTTTGGAATCTCGTGACTTTTCCGCTTTTCCCCATCACCTTCTGGGTTGTAAGAAATGTCTTTTAACGAGTAGAATCTAGAAGGACCCCTAAAAATGTTAAATTCTGTGATGGGCAAGGATTTTAGTTTTTCCAGTTTATTAACCAACCTGTCTGATAAAGGGTTTGACAAGTTATGAAGAGATTGTTTTCCAGTGCCTGTTCTGAGTTTCCTACGATTAACAGATCGTCCAAGTAGGAATTAGGATGTTTCACCTCCTTAAATGAGCCACTACCTCTAGCATTACTTTGGTAAACACTCTCGGGGCAGAGGTGATTCCAAAGGGAAGTACTTGGAACTGGAAATGATGTCGTTTTTCCCCAAGAAAACTGCTATGCGGAGAAATTTCTGAGATTTCTAGCATACCGTAACATCGTAATAAGGATCTTTTAGATCTATCGATGCTAAAAATCGATATTGTGGATCTTATTGTCTCCATTTTGAATCTGTCGTATTTTATGAACCTGTTCAGGCTCTTTAGGTTTATTATTAGTCTGAATTTTCCATCCGTTTTTTTTTTTAACCAAGAAGACTGTTGAATAATAGCCCTTTCTTTGTTGTGAGAAAGGAACCGGGATAATGGCTTTTTGAGCCAATAGATTCTGAATCCCCTCTTCCAATTTTTCTTGTAAGATGGCCGATTTTTGAATTGGGGTTACTCTGAAGATGTTTAAGGGAGGAGGAAGACGAAAGGTAATATCATAACCTTTTGCAATAATATTTAATACCATGGGATTTACTGTGATCTTTTCCCATTCTTTTACGAAAAGCTTCAGTCTTCCTCCCACCTGAACCCTGGCGTCATTGTTTGGAAGATTCCAAAAAAGCAGAGGGAAGGAGTCTTTTAATGTGTCATAAGACGCTCCTTCCTTCAGGAGATCTTCTAACTGCAATAACCACCTCTTTAAGGATCTGGAAACGGACGTGGCAGCAAGATTGGGTTTGAATAGAGCAGCGCTAGCATCCCAGGTCTTTTTAAAGGGGTTATCCCATCTTAGACAATGGGGGCATATCGCTAGGATATGCCCCCATTGTCTGATAGGTGCGGGTCCCACCGCTGGGACACGCACCTACAAGGAGAACGGAGCAGAGAAAGTGGAGGAGGGCGCACTGCACATGCGCAGCCGCCCTCCATTCGTTTCTATGGAGCCGCCGACAATAGCCCAGCGCTGGTTCGACTATTTCTGTCGGCCCCATAGAAATGAATGGGAGTGGTGGCCGCGCATGCGCGGTGCGCTCCTATTCACTTCAATGGGAGAGGCGGGGAGCTGCGCCTGGTGGTGGACGGATCCCAGGTCCTCCAGCCACAACTCTCCCCGGCTCCGTTCTCCTTGCAGGTGCGGGTCCCAGAGGTGGGACCTGCACCTATCAGACATTGTCTAAGATGGGATAACCCCTTTAAGGTCTGATCAGCTTTCTTGTCCATAGGGTCCCCATGTCTTCAAATGGAAGCACATTAGCCCCTTTAACTAGTTTAGATAGAGACACATCAACTTTAGCGCAGGTTGTTAGCAGGGCCTCATCCTCTTCACAAAAAGGAAGGCGACATCTCAGTTTTTGGGATAAATAATTTTCTATACAGAGTTTTCCATTCTCTTTTTATTAATTCCTGCATGTTTTTGTGGACTGGGAAAACTCTTTTTCTTTTGTAAACATTTGGTTCTGGACGGACCTATGGACTTTTTCGTCCAAAAGATCCATAGTTGGCCTGGCCGCTTTTCCTAACTCTTTTGTGTCCTCAGAAGAGAAGAGGAAATTTTTGAATTCGGAATCAGACCCAGAGGAATCCCAAGAGTCCGGATCCTCTGAATCTGATTCCTGATCCGAATCTGCAGATGACGAGCTGGAGTCACTCACTTTAGTATCCCTATGTTTTGAGCTAGATGTCCTAGGGACTAATACAGGATTTTTGGCTATGGCAGATCTCATTTCTTCCCTAATTACAGCCCTTAGTTCCTCCTTTATAGACGGAACCAGGTCTTTTACCATATTAGTGGTACACTTTTTGCAGAGTTTTTTGTTATATGTATCAGGCAATCTAACTGAACAGACAACACACTTTTTAATTTGTGGACTAGCTTTAGCTTTCTGAGCCCCATCCTTCTCACTCTGCACACATACAGGAAGAGGGGAGACAGAGGTATAAGGGGGTTAGCATAAGTAACATAACCAGCATTCCCCCACAGAGACTATCTTACTTACAGTAGAAGGTCCCTTAGAAGTTTCCATCTGACCAGAACCCGGCTCAGACTATTTTAATTGTACCACCTCTGATGCCCTTTAAATACTCTTACCTGTAGACCTCAGATCAGTGGGCGACTTTCGCCATGATCCTGCATGCCAATTGTAGCTCTGCCCCCTCCGCGTGCGTTCCACAGACCGGAAGTACCTCCTGGAACGCACGTGAGCCGCATACGACTTCCAGTGGCGTCATCATGAATGCTGAAAGTATCGGATTGCAATGAGGAGCTTACCAAAGAACCGGAGGGACTCCCTGAGTGTCTGGTCACACATGGACCTCCACGCCCAACACGCTGAGTGGGAGGTAGGGAGCAGGGATTTTGAAGGGCTCCCCAGCACCTCAATACCCAACTAGGGCACGATTGCTGCCTGCTTCCCTCATGTGTATAAGGCATTCCTTTTCTTATCAACGCCTCTGCCTGCCTTAGAACAGAAATGGGCTCATAGCAATGCCATGAGGATGATCTATCTCCCACCTGGAGGGACAGGAAGACACTGAGGAAGAGCCGAAGTAGGGTCAAATTTATACTTCCTGTCCTTACCTGGCGGGGGCGGGTCATCTCTCATGGTATGCCGTCATGGAGGATGAAAGGGAAAAAAACTCCATGGCTTTCAATGGTGCATGTAATAAAAAACTGAAAATGTGCCTGGTCAGGAAGGGGGTAAATGACTCGGTCTTGAACTGGTGAATATTGTTGACCACAACTGTATAAAATATAGGGGTTTTCTGGGACTTCTATATTAATGGGTCTTTCCTTAGGCCTTTATTGCCCGGCTGTGGCCATATTGCGGCCCGCAAATAGCGGGTCCACAATATGCGGGCACCGTCCGTGTGCTCCCCACATCACGGATGCGGACCCATTCACTTGAATGGGTCCGCAATCCGGAGCTGCGGTGCGAACGGAGGCACGAAACCCCACGGAAGCACTGCGGAGTGTTTCCGTGGTGTTTCTGCCCTTGCCTCCGCACTGCAAAAAAATAGAACATGTTCTATTTTTTTGCAGTGCAGACGGATCACGGGCCCATTCAAGTTGAATGGGTCTCGATCTGTACGGATGTTACCCATGCATTGGGGACGCAAATTGCGGTCCCCAATGCAGGGAACGGTCGCACAACGGACGTGTGCATGAGGCCTTAGGATCAGTAAAGTTTTGACTGGTGAGATCACCTCAATCAATACGACGAGAGGGTTACTTGTGCACCAGTAAGCCATGGTCACTTCACAGCACTGTTCAGTCCGAGGCTGCAGATGTAGTACCAGGTACAACCCTTTGTATGGATGAGCTCTGGTGCCAGTGTAAACAATGAATGGGCCATGGCACTTGCATGAGGCAAGGACTGGCTCCAGGTATGGCTTTTTCATTAGAGCCCAAGCCTCAGAATACACTTCTCTGCTTCAGCGATCTTCCCCTAACTCTTTGACAAGTAACACACATTACTGGACGGGGGTCTTTGTTCAACGTTAATTTATTAGAAGTACATTGATAGAATAAGGGTTACAATTATACATACACAGCACCAACATCAAGCCTGACATAAAGGGACCGAAGGGTCTTCCATACATCTTCCAGGAGTCAGAGATAGATAGGATGGGATCAGATATTACTGTAAACGGTTTCTGTTTTATCAGAATCCTACTGTTAGGGCTGATTAACACGACCGCGCTCGGTCCAGGGAACACAGTCCGTGTGTCGGCTGCATCTCCCCTGACCTGAACTGACTGCATCATACTGATTTATGATCAGTTCCTATCTGATTGCGGGTCCTATGTACTGAACTGACATGTTGATGTAAGTACAGTACAATAGAGCTGCAATCAGATAGGAACTGATCATAAATCACTATGATGCAGTCAGTTCAGGTCAGGGGAGCCGCAGTCGGACTGGGAGATGAGACTGACACATATACTGTGCTTCCTGGACCAAGTCTGGCTGTCTGAATCAGCCCTTAAAGGGGTTGTCTCGGCTTTTACTTTTGATGACCTATCCTCAGGATAAGTCATCAATATCAGAGCGGTGGGGGTGCCGGGTGTCTGTATCAGACGGTCTTTGCCACAGACAGCAGTAGTGAACAGGAAGAGAGACGGCAGACGGCACGTGCGCACTGTGATCGGTGAGGGGCGGGTGTCGGACCCCTAACGATCTGATATTGATGACCTATCCTAAGGATATAACAAAAGCGGACAACACCTTTAGGTCTAACACTTCTGTCCTGAGATGTTACTCCACTTTCTACACCGCCCCTTTATTGGAGCAGGATGCAGAGCATTTTTATGCATTTTTAAAAAGTCACTGTTCATAAATCTGGACAGGCTAACCACAAATACTTTCTCAACCACTTTTCAAAACTGACATGAGTAGCGTAAAAATGCAAAAAACGTAAAAAGTCCAATTCTGAAACTTTCTGAAGGCAGAATTCTGGAGTGCAGAACCACACACAGGATTTGATATCATCCCTCCAGTTCTTTTTGGTAATCAAATAGTATCACATGGGGGGGGGGGGAGTAGTACAGAGATTGCAATTCCTTTATAGTAATGGATAGCAACACAACTGCTGAGGTGAGACAGTAAAGGGGCTTTCTCAGCCATTGGGGCCATACCCGCAAGGATATGCCATTAATGTCTGACTGGCAGCGACCTGACTGCTGTAACCCGCACTGATCACTAAAATAAAGTAGAAGTGCCACTTTGTCTCTTAGTAGCTCTGCCCACAAGGCTGTCACAAGGTCCATTATTGTCAATGGCCTCCTATGTGGAAAAAGCAGAGCAAAGTGGCACATGCTTTCCAAGGTGGCACTGCCACTTTTTTCTTGTGATTAGCAGGGGGTTAATGCAGTCAGATCCCCACCAATCGGACACTGCTGTCCCATCCCAATGCATGGTCACTAGTATCCCTCTAGAGCATGGATGCCCAACCTGCGGCCCTCCAGCTGTTACAAAACTACAACTCCCAGCATGCCCGGTCATCCTACAGCAGGGTATGATGGGAGTTGCAGTTTTGCAACAGCTGGAGGGCTGCAGGTTGAGCATCCCTGCTCTAGAGCAACCCCTTTAACTAAGATTTTTTTTAAAATAGGTTACATCAGGCGTGGGTTGAAATAAAATAAAAACTAGTTGGTGTACAAGTGCTAAACCATACTACGAAACTGTAACAAACCCGCAGCACTGGTTACAAACACACGCCCTGAGTTATAGTAAGGCAGAGTTCACACTTCAGTTAGGGTGGGTTCACACTAGCGTTAGGGATTCCGTTATGGCTTTCCGTTATAACATGGGTATAACGGAATGCCCAGACAGAATGCAAAACGGAAGCCTTTAAAAGGCATTCTGTTTGCTTTCCATCCTAATATAAGTCTATGGGAAAGCATAACGGATCCGTCTGGGACCCATAGACTTCTATTAGGACGGAAAGCAAACAGAATGCCTTTTAAAAGCTTCCGTTTTGCATTCCGTCGTAATACAAGTCTATGGGCAGAAGAACGGATCCGTCCTTCCGTCTTATGGATTTCGTTTTTTTCCGTTATAACCATGTTATAACGGAAAGCCATAACGGAATCCCTAACGCTAGTGTGAACCCACCCTAAATTTGGTCAGTTATTTCCATCAGTTATTGTGAGCAAAAACCAGTAGTGAAGCCTACTCCGAGATAACGTATAAGGGAAAGATCTGTGTTTTTGACCCGCACCTGGTTTTGGCTCACAATCACTGATGGAAATAACTGACCAAATAACTGAAGTGTGAACTCGGCCTATCACGTACACCCAACTTTCCCTGAACGCAGTTTTTCTGAATCTATTTAACACACCTACAGTATATATTTGCACACTGCCTCATTACCAAAGGCATGGGAAACGCATCACATTATGCAAGCAGAGGGGCGATTTATACCGGCTCCAAGTGTGAAATCTTAAAGTGCTCCTGAAAATCCTTGGATGAGGCAGAGAGATCCTGACGGTAATTGAAGATTGATTGGTAATCCTTACTGGTCTTCAGAAGCTCATTATTCTTCCGAGCTTCATAATGGAACTGCGCGTTCTTCATCTCATACCTGGAGGTAAAATGCAGAATGTGAACTTGACCGAGAACTAATAAACTTACTTCTCCATAATGTCAGTCTAGCGGTCATGGACAACGTTCCTTTCTATTAGGGCATCTGGATATAACTAGTGAGGTGTGGAGGTGGCAGTCTCATCTGGATAACTATTAGTGCATAAGGGCATCATAGAGGGAAGTCTCTGGCAGATCCATGTATTTATCTGCTCTGTCACTCATTGTAATAGCTGACAGGTAATGTTACATTTGCTTTGCGGTGACCGTATGACCAGAGGTGTCTGCTCCTGTCAACAGAAGCAAATTGCCAGGGATTAAAGAAGCAGGAACCACAAAGATGAGATGACTCCCCGGGTGACTTCTACTTGAAAAGTTACACCTTTGGCATGTGTACAGTACTGATCAAAGGTAAATTAATATATAAAATTATGCCCAGAAGGCATGAGGACCCCCTCCTCCTCCAAATTTACTGAGAGGGACCACAGTTGAGCTTCATATGTGCTCAACCTTGTTCCAACAGACCAAGCAGAATTTTTATGCACAGTTACTTCTAAAAGTTGGATAACTTTTGCCACTGGTTCTCATTTGGATGGTCAAAAACAGACAAGATTATTCTCCGAGGCCAAGTGTCCTGGTCACCTAAGGCTCTGTTCACATTTCTTTCAAACCCTACATTTGCTGTACATACAAGTATACGTCAAATGTCTCCATAGGGCTCCAGTCACCTGATCTCAAAACTATTGAAGAGGATGGGTCAGCACTGCGGTTTGCACATGTCCAGGGAAGGCGTCCCACTCGAAAAAAGCTCAGGCTTGGACCGAAAGTAGTCACTGATAATGCTATTATGCTTTGAATAAAAGTATCTTCAAGAGAAAGTGAGTGCCGGTCCTTCTTCGCTATATGCTGATCTCATAACGGTGACTATTTGGTTTTGGTCAGGCTGCTATAAGTCAGTATATTTTTGTTTCTTACTGTATAGACAAACGTAGTCGACTATACCACGTGGTATACAGGAGTTAATAGGGGATGTCTATTCGGTAGCCTACAGAACGTCAGAGCCTTTTATCAGAGGTATACGACAGCAATGCTCCCAAAGTATACATCTGATGAAAGGCTCAGATCCTACATGAACGGACCTTAAGATGGGTAATGCTGGTTCGTGCAACAAGAAGGATGTTCCCGGTTCTGAATCCTTCCAACAAGAAAAATAGGTTAAGTACGTATGACTGAATCAGGGGAGGTCACTAACGGGAAAAGTACTGAAGAAGTCACAGCAATAAGCCTTTCTTCACATTTCAAGATTGAAAAAGACCCAGCAGGGTGGAAACAATGCTATTCCTACCTCTAAACTGATGACAAGTACAAAAGGGCAGGTTGTTGACTGTTTCTATAAATGACAGTGAGACCACGAGAGATCAGAAATACAGATTCTCACCACTTTGGCTTTGGTCCTCGGGTCCTTTCCAGCTCCTGCTGCCTTTTAATCTCCAGTAACAATTCCTCCTCCACGCGGAGCCGCTCCAGTCGTAACCGAGTGAGCTCCTGCTGGTACGGAGAAGCTTCCACGACAGAAATCCCCACATCGGCCCCTGCCAGTGTCTTCAAGAATCTAACACAACAAAGTCAATGTTCATTAAATCATCAACACGTATAGCATATCAGGGTTAAAGAGTACATCGTATGGTCAAGTCATGGAAAGCTGGGACTACTCCATATTAGTCATCTGCAGTCCCAATAGCAGCACCGGTCTTACATCCCAGGCCAATTCTGTTTGGCTATTGGCATATAAACATATGTACATCAGAGAAGTATAGATAGTACTGTGTCTAGTATGTCTCCTAAAAGACTCCTGCCCGCCCGCTGCGAGTCACTGCAATTGCATTTTCCCACAAATGTTCTAGGCTCAAAAAGGATGTGTTACAGTTGTACAGCAGTATAACCAATTTTCACCTCCCCATGTTCTCTGATGCTCAGTTCAGACGGTATGGAGATTGCAGAGAGCTGTATTCCGCTATCTCCATTAGTCGCATAGACTTTGAATAGAATAGCATTGTGCACACTCGACCGCCACTCCGTTCAAATGGGTAAGCTTCTGAAAATTGGTGGGGATTCAGTGGTCTGACCCACACCGACCTCGCAGTTATTAACTATCCCATAAATAGGTGAAAATTGCTTATCACTATTCATAACTGGGATACCCTTACCCAAAACTTGCTAAATCTCTGGGTTATTGTGCATGAAAAGGGGGAAATTTTATCCTGTATTGTCATAATGCTAGTTCCCCCAATCCCTCAATTGGACACCAAATCTACAAGATGGAGTTTAGGAGATGTGGGACTGAACATGGAGGTCCTGTCCATTTGACCGTATGAGGCCCAGATATTTAAAATGTGGTCCTGCATCATGACATCTCACTCAAAGAAGTCCCTACTGCAATATACCAGAAACAGTATATTTTACGATTAATATGTGGGGTCAAACGCAAAGGGTCTTGACAGCTTCAAAACACAATGCTCAAGTAATATCTTACCTCATTCAGCCTTAAAGAAGCATTCCCACAATTTCTTTTATTCTCTGACCTGTTAGAAAGGTACGTGACGCAAACTGTAGTGAAGGTAATCTTCTTACCAGTAACTGTATTTGTGAGTTATAACCTCGCTTCAAACACTCAGCTGTGTCATGTGACCAACACTGACTTTCCAAATAACACAGCATCTTATGTGTGGACAGGAAGCCAGTTTCTCTATGTATTCCTATCAGATATGAAAGAACAGAGAAGTAACTGACTTCCTGTCCTGTGTCAGTTGGAGATCAGAGTGCTGGTCACATGACACAGCTGAAGATCAGAAGTTAGGTTATAACTCACAAAATACAGTCACTGGCAAGAAGATTACCGTCACAACCATTTATATCATGTACCTTTCTAACAGGTCAGAGAATAAAAAGTTGTGTGGGAGTGCTTCTGTAACTACATAAACAGTCAAAGAGGTCTAGCATACCAGAAAAAAAGCAAGGCAAGTCTATACCTATTACTGATCTCTTCTGCAGTAGGTGCCGATATTGCAGATGATGGGATGCTGTACGGAGACCACGAATAGCTCAGATTGCTTCTCATCTTCCTCGGAGGAGTGAAGGACCTTGTGACCAAAGTTCCTGGTCTGTAGAACCGTGAGCGTGACTGCCTATTGGAAGATGATGTCTTCCCACTGGATTTCATTCTTGGTGGAGGTTGAGCACAGGCATTAGTTTTGGCAGAGTTTGGCCTCCAGATGGGCTTTGGCGATTGAGAACTTGATCTCAGCCATCTGGTTTTCTTTGAGGCAGGGGAAAATGAATGAGAACGGTCTGGGGACTGAGATCTTCCTCTTGCTGTAGAAACTCTAGTTCTTTCTGGAGAACCAGAACGTACAGCGATCTTGGGGGGTAATAAAGACTTGACTCCAACAATATGAGGAGCACCAAGCTTCACAGGGATGGATTCTCTGTAAGCAATGTCTGAAGGGGTCAAAGATGAAGATGTGGAATTCAACTCTGAAAATGGATCAATGACAGCTGGGCGGCTTATTGATAACTTCGAAAATGTTGGTAGCCCAGAACTCTGTACTGTAGAAAACATCTCATGTGGCTTGTTGAGATGATTTGACTCTAAAAACCAGTCTGATGCTACAGTAGGATCACTGGTACCTTTATGCAAGGAGTCATCCATTTTATTTGGCCACTCATGGATACTGGAGTTTGATCTCTTGCTTTCAAAATTCAGACTAGAAGCCAAACTATCCACCTGTACCTGGAGTTTCCTCAAATTTTCCTCCAAGTCATCGATGGTGATATTCTCTTTGGTATATGAAGACAGTGTGTTACCTGGTTTTAATGCAGGATGTCTGGTTAGAAACATTACATTTTACATTTCCAATTCAACAGAACATCCTTTAAGTTCAACCTTTATTTGCTGGCCTTCAAGATAACCCGCACTCCATGCCCCAACTCCTCATTGGAGGGTGGAAGGACAAAGCACATGAATTACCACTTAAAAGAGTCATACTATCTATTCTACAGTCTTAATATATATACCTTGTATATCTATACATAGTACACAACATAAAAAGGAAACACCCTAAAAATAGTCACTTCTACTAAAATAGACAACAGGTTAGGCTTACCATTTAATTCATCGGGAAATGTGCGTCCTTCCCCTCGGCTCCCATGTAATCTACGATTGTTAGCAGACTCTTGAAAGCTAAGATTATGGCTGCTTGTCGTCTTCTGCGTATTGCTTAGGAATTCATATGGCTTCTCTCTGAAAAATGAAGGTTATAAGACTTCAATGGTGTGTAGTAGACAATAACTGACTACTTGGCAAGTGGACAAGGAGAAAAGCATATGTCCCTTCCATACGGTATCTAACGTGTAAAGATTAGCACCAAGAGGTTATTGTAGACTTCAGGAAATATGCCCCCAGGCTTGAAGTGATCCTCCATGATCCCACTAAGGGTACCTGCACACTTGCGGACTACACACAGGTTTTGTGCATGGATTATCGTATGGAAAACCCGCAGCGTTAATACAGTACCAGCAAAGTGAATAAGATTTGTCAAATCTCATGTACCCTTTGCTTTTATTTTATCTGTGCGGAAACTGACCTGCCGTGCGAATTTTAAAATATCCAGCATGCCAATTATTGGTGCGATTCCACACCTTCTGTAGAGTGGTTTCCCCCATAGACTTCAATGGGGTTGCAAATATAAACAGAAAATTTGCACCAAAAAACACATAAAAAACATACAAAAACCGCTGGATTAATATGTGGTTTTGTACGGATTTCCTCTAGATTTTGTGTGCACTGTGTGCAGGTATGACTGCGCCTCATTCCACGCTGTACCTGCGCAGCAATTACCTGGTAAACTTTATGGTGGTTTATTATCAGTTTTTTTACAATAATATTTCCTTGGTTGCGATGGAAATCAGCTCTCCATTCACTGACTTTCTGATGTGGGTATACACAGCAGCCAATCTGAGGAGATGGAGATGCATGGCGAGAGGAGAGAGCAGCAGCAGCCAGGACCTATGATAAGACCGGAGGTTTGATTCAGACTACCGCAGACTCCCTGTAGGCACTATACCGAAGGAGCAAACTCTCAGGAGAATAGACAGCAGCTAATACATTCTCTCACCGCGAGCTGCCATGCTGTGCCCGAGCTCCGCCCCTGTCCCCAGTATTTAGTCAATGGGGACGGAGCGGCGGTCCGGCAGCGCGGCGAAATAGCGGCAGGATGGATCTGACAGGGTGAACAGCCTGTCAGATCCGTCCTGCCGCTAGTGTGAAAGTAGCCTAAATTATATAAAAACATTATATAAAACAATAAAAATATTATAATAAGATAATATACAATATAACTGCCCTGGGCCACCAGGGATACTGGAATTAAATCAACCATCAATCCCTTCACTACAAAGACCCTTTAGGATCCTTACCGTAAACCCTCACTCTCTTATTTCACCAAGTATACTGACATTAACCCCTTTCCTACCCCAGACCACAAGGGATTCTGACATAACCTCTTCATGCCCTAAACCTCCAGAAATATTAGCATTAACCCTTTCACTGCCCTAGATAGCCAGGTATACTCACATAAAGGCCAGACATACACACGAGCGAGTTCAATGTGAGGAACTTGCAGCGTGTGGTCCTGTTCTGACCTCTGGTTGTCTGACAGGATCGCACAGAATTAGGGCTCATGCACACAAACGTATTTTCTTTCCGCTTCCATTCCTTTTTGTTTTTTTGCAGACCGTATGCAGAACCATTCACTTCAATGGGGCTGTAGAAAATACAGAAGGTACTCCGTGTGCATTCCGTTTCCGTATGTCCGCATGGCCATTCTGCAAAAAAGTACTGCATGTCCTATTATTGTCTGCAAATCAAGGTCCGAGGCCCCATTCAATTAAATGGATCCGCCAAAAATACGGAACGCACATGGAACACATCCGTATGTCATCCGCATTTCATCCGTATTTTGCGGAGCCATACTGTAGAAACGCTATGCCCAGCCCATATTGCTCATGTGTTTGGTGATTAATAAGTTACTGTTTCTGTATACGATACGATCCGCAAAAAAAGGATCAAATACGGAAACCATATGGATATGTTTTGTGCAATAACGGAACGGAAGAGGACTTAAATCAGAGGAAAAAAAAACTCGCATACGGAACAACGGATCAGTGAAAAACGGACCGCAACACAACAACGGTCGTGTGCATGAGCCCTTATAATGATTTATAATGCTGTCTGACCCTGTGAGTCCTGGAATCGACAGCTTTATATCAGTGTAAGGGCTTGTTCACACGACCGTATGTATTTTGCGGTTCGGTAAAAAACGGATCCGCTAAAAATATGGATGACTTCCATGTGCATTCCGTATTTTGTGGAACTAAACAGCTGGCCCCTAATAGAACAGTCCTATCCTTGTCCGTAATGCGGACAATAATAGGATATGTTCTATTTTTTTGCGGAACGGAAATACAGACATACGGAAACAGAATGCACACGGAGTACCTTCCGTTTTTTTTGCGGACCCATTGAAATAAATGGTTCCGAATACGGTCCGCAAAAAAAATGGAACGGACATGGAAAGAAAATACGTTCATGTGCATGAGCCCTTATGGCTTTTTCAGTGTTTTGCGGAACGTTTTTAACTGACCCATTTTTTGTTTCAGTTACATTCTGTTTTTCCGTTCTGTATGGCGTATACAGTAATTACATAGAAAAAATTGGGCTGGGCATAAAATTTTTAATAGATGGTTCCGCAAAAACGGAACAGATACGGAAGACATACGGAGTACATTCCATATGTGTTCTGTTTTTTTTGCGGACCCATTGACTTGAATGGAGCCACGGAACGTGATTTGCGGGCAAATAATAGGACATGTTCTATTTTTTTGCGGAACGGAAATACAGAAAGGGAATGCATACAGAGTACATTCCGTTTTTTTGGCGGAACCACTGAAATAATTGGTTCCGTATACGGAACGCAAAAAAAAGTTTTGTGTGAAGGAGCCCTTAGGGGTCCGGTTCTCCTCCGCTCCACTGACAGAATCGCACAGCATTAGGGCTCATGCACACGACGTGTGCTGGCTGTTCCGTGCATTGGGGACCACTATTTGCGGTCCCCAATGCACGGCAACATCCGTGCAGCGGCCGCAGACAGATCCAGACACATTGAACTTGAATGGGTCCGTGATCTGTCCGCACCGCAAAAAAGTAGTGCATGCACTACTTTTTTGTGGTGTGGAGGCACGGACAGAAAACCCACAGAAGTAGGCCTCATGCACACGACCGTATTTTGTTTCCGTATCCGATCCGTTTTTTTTGCGGCTAGGATGCGGACCCATTCATTTCAATGGGTCCGCAAAATACGCGGACAGCACACTGTGTGCTGTCCGCATCAGTATGTCCGTTCCATTGCTCCGCAAAAAAAATAGTGCATGTCCTACTTTTTTCTAGTTTGCGGACAAGGATAGGCATTATTACAATGGATCCGCAAAAAAAAAAAAGGATGCCATACGGAACGTCATCCGTTTTTTTTGCGGATACGCAATTTGCGGACCGCAAAACACATACGGTCGTGTGCATGTAGCCGTACTCTGTAGTGCTTCCGTGGGCTTCCGTTCCGTGCCTCCATTCCGCATCTCCCGGATTGCGGACCCATTGAAGTGAAATACACGGGCTGCACACGGCCAGTGCCCGTGTATTGCGGACCCACCGTATGCGGGCTGCAATACGACCACGGGCAGCACACGGTCGTGTGCATGAGCCCTAATGCTGTGCGATCCTGTCAGCGGAGATTGACACACGCTGCGAGTTCCTCGCATTGAACTAGATTGTGTGTGTCTGGCTTAACTCCCTTTACTGCCATAAACCACCAGGCATCCTGACGTTAATCCTTTCATTACCCAAGAGTCTCCTATTCCACCACCAGGTACTGTATACAGACATTAACCCCTTCACTCTCCTACCCCACCAGGACCGTAGGCAATGACCTTTAGTACGGTTTATCTAGATATTACGTAGCTCTCTATATCTGGCTGTTGTATTGGGACGCTGCACAGTAACATTTAGTTGATGCAGTCCTCTGTTACCCGGCTTAGAGGGAACGGTGCCCAGATTATTAGAGGGAATGCTGCCAGAGATGCCCGTGGCTGGCGACCGCGAGAGGAAATACCGCACCAGAGCCTGGTAACATCTACCTGGGACACTGCTATTGTTTTCTTACTAGCAGCCATCATCACATCCAGTACATTATATAGTAAATATCTTATCCATTCCATTTTGCTGGAATATATGCAATTCATTTTAGTAATTTTCTCTTTAAAGTAAATCCTTGTGACCCTGAACCTGAACTCAGACGACCTCCTGGTTATTTTCAGGCCTGGTTCAGCCTGCCGGATCCTCTACTTCCCGGTGGATCCCCGCTGACTGCAATCAGGTCCGGCAGTGATCCGGTCGATTTCCGGCAAAAATGTTGGCCGGACAAAAACTGTTGGGTGCAGGAGTATTTCATCCTTTATTTGCCGGAATCCGCAACGGAGGCTCCTGCTGGAACGTCTGCCGCAGATGTGAACCTAGCCTCTGAGAAGCTGAATATAACCGGACTGAATCAGTCTGGACTATTGCGTTTTATTCGATGTATGCCTTTAATAGCTCAGCCCTGCAGGCTGGATACATCTAATACAATATAAGGATCATGTGTCAGGTTTGGGATCCTCAATAATCGCACAATCTCCTTTATTACTGAGGATGTGTGGGACGGCTGCAGCGGTTTCCATGACAGCGAGCGGTCCTACAGCGAAACCCCCCCCCCCCCCCATTCACAGAATGCATTGTTACTGACATTATGGAAGCAGCTACGGGAAACCGGAGGCAGGAGGTGCTCAACGGCATCATAGAAGGAGGACAAGCCGCAAAATACATCTGGACGCTCAAGAAATTAGGTTTACATTTGAACATTTTTGGAAAAGTGAAGGGAGATAGATGTATATGTTCAGTTTTAGAGGAAATGTCCACTTTACACAGATGATAGATTGCGATAGATAGATAGATAGATAGATAGATAGATAGATAGATAGATAGATAGATAGAAAGATATATGATAGATAGATAGATAGATAGATAGATAGATAGATAGAGAGATATATAGATAATAGATAGATATAGATGATAGATAATAAATAGATAGATAGATAGATAGATAGATAGATAGATAGAGAGATAGAGAGATAGATAGAGAGAGATAGATAGAGAGATAGAGAGATAGATAGAGAGAGATAGATAGAGAGATAGATCTGGATAAAGATGATCGATACAGTGGTGCTTGAAAGTTTGTGAACCTTTCAGAATGTTTTGTATTTCTGCATAAATTTGACCTAAAGCTGCATCAGATTTCCACACAAGTCCTAAAAGTAGATAAAGATAACCAAATCCAACAAATGAGTCAAGATATTAGAATTGGTCATTTATTTATTGAGAAAAATGCTTTAATATCCCATCTGTGAGGGGCAAAAGTATGTGAACCTTTGCTTTCAGTATCTGGTGTGACCTCCTTCTGCAGCTACAGGTGAAACTCGAAAAATTTGAATATCGTGCAAAAGTCCATTTATTTCAGTAATGCAACTTTAAAGGAATTGCAGTAATGCAGCTCAAAATGTGAATTTTGTGAAAAGGTTCAATGTTCTAGGCTCAAAGTGTCACACTGTAGTCAGCTAATTAATCCACACCCCATGAGCAAAGGGGACCTGAGATTGTGACTTTGGGGTTTCATAAGCTGTAAGCCATAATCATCCAAATTATACCAAATAAAGGCTTGAAATATCTCGCTTTGCATGTAATGAGTCTCTCATCTGTTAGTTTCACCTTTTAAGTTGCATTACTGAAATAAATGAACTGATGCTCTTCCTTTGCGTCCTCCTTCTCTGCAGCGAGATCCCGTGCCTGCGCTATCCATTGCTTGGCCGGGGCATGCGCACTGCGATGCCCATTGTGGGCACGGCATCGCAGTATCTACTACGCATGCGCCGGCCAACGGCGAGAAACAGCGGCGAGGAGGCGGACCAGAGACACCCACAATGGGCATCGCAGTGCGCATGCCCCGGCCAAGCAATGGATAGCGCAGGCGCGGGATCTCGCTGCAGAGAAGGAGGACGCAAAGGAAGAGCGGGGCGGGCAGAGGAAGAGGCTGGAGCAGGGATATGACGAAAAGAGGCAGAACAGCCTGGGCTCCAACGAGGTGAACGCCGCCCTGGGCACTTGCGAGCCCTAATTTACATATGAATAAAAGTCCGTTTTTGCCTTGGGGGAACTTCACAAGCAAACATCAAAGGTACCATTAGAATCATAGACTGCTATGCTAGAGCGCTATGTAAGCGGTCTATAAGGTCACAATCTGGTGACAGACTCCCTTTAACCTTCAAATAATCTGCTGATCCTAAAGGTTCACATACTTTTGCCCCCTCGCAGATACTGGACCATTTTCCTCAAAAAATAACCAGACCAAATGTAATATTTTTAACTCATTTGGTGGATTTGATTAACTTTATCTACTTTTAAGATTTGTTTGAAAATCTGATGTAGTTTTAGGTCACATATATGAAGGAATGCAGAAAATTCTAAAGGGTTCTCAAACTTTCAAGTACCACGACAAATAGATAGATCGATAGATTTCCTATTCTTAATAGTAGCTGATAGCAGAGTGCTCCCACCATCAAGATCTCAGGAGGACCCACATTATGAACAAACCAGATAACCCCTTGAAGTTACTTCACTAAAGGTCTTGGTCATGTTATGGCCACAGCTCAGCTTCTTGATGGACCCACGCACTTCGGACTCTTCCGCGCTCACTTATTACAGCTTTGTACAAACTGTGGAGTTGGAAAACCCTGTAGCCTATTCATTTTAGAGATTGGTGGGGTCACAGCACATGGGCCTCCTACAATTACAACTTACGGTATAACGTCGATATTTATTGCCACCTTCAGTGTCCACATGAGATGACCTACATGTCATCCCCAATTCTTCCATTGAATTGCTTACATTTTAAAGGGGTTGTCCAGAACTTCAAGACAAACCCAAGGAATCTTGTCCCCTGTGGACGGTAGCACTCGCCTTGTATTACCCGTAGGTGAGGTTTCGTCAAACGGCGTTAGATCCACTGAACAAAGTGGTCACATGACTGGGCGCGGAGACGTCACTATGGACGATACCTCACTGCCACCTGCCTTTGATTACCAGGAGACTCCCCAAGTCCCAGACAGCAGTGATGATGTATGCATGACCACCACTCATGAAATAACGGGTGGTCACCGAGGTCGGGCATCCAGTCACACCTAGTTTAGGTTGGAAAAACCTATTTTTCACTCTCTTGCAAATTGTAAGACATTTGCAAAATGCAACTTAAGACACCTGGCCCCAGCAAGTGTATGACCCCAGCCTTAGAGAGCCTACAGGGCATGCTGAGACGTGTAGTCCTACTGATACCCCCCTCCTCCCAACATCAGACCTATCAATAACCATCAATGGTGTATCTAGGGAGTCTCTATAAGTATAATGGCCCCCACGTCTTCATCCACCTACCTGAGCACTGCTTTCCTCCCGTGCAGGACGAACGCTCCCTCCGCTCCCTGAGCCATGGTGGCTTCTCTGCTTCTATCCTCCGTTACTAAGGGAGGAGTCAAACAAGACGTTGCTAAGCGAAAGCCTCCTCTTCAACAAAAAGTTCGCTTTTCCCACAGGTCTGCTACTTTTGTCCCGTCGCGCTTTCCGTCCACAGGAAGCCGAAAGCCGGTCGCAGGCTCAGCCAATAGCCTTCTGGCGCGGCTCGTGACGTTATCGGCCCAGCAGGTTGTGTGGAAAGTGACCTTGCGCCGAGGTTGATGCGCATGCGCGGTGATTCGCTGGCTGCCCCACGTGTGTATCAGTGAGAGGAGATCGGTGCTGTGACTGTCCGCTCCCCCGGTAGATTATGTCTTGGTTATTCGGCTATAACAAGGGGCAGGGGGCGCCGCCAGATGTGCCAGGCTTGCCGGTGCCCCCTCCGCCTCCTGGAGGGAGTGGAGATGGGGGAGACAAGAACAAGCCCAAGGACAAATGGAGCAACTTCGACCCCACCGGCCTTGAGAGGGCAGCCAAAGCCGCCAGGGACCTTGACCAGTCCAGTAAGTGCATGGGTAGGACAGGGCGGTGTAGTGGGTGCAGAGGTGACAGGCCATGCTGGGGCTTGTAGTTCTTACACTGTGTGGGGGATATTTGTCATCGGTCTGTACAATGTCATTGGTGTGCGACGCTGATTACCGCTTATCACTTGGGTAGACCACTTGTATATATGTGGCATGTCTAGAAGAATAGTGACCTCCATGATAAAAGAGAGCGCTGCGCTGTCACCTGTGCCCGATGGACAGGACCACCAAGGATGGAGCCATGGCCGCCGGTCCAGCGTGCCACGGTGCCGGACTATCAGATATTCTGCACTATGGGCGCATACATCATGTACGGTAGACACCACGTTGTTGGGGGTGGCAGGTCCTGTCCTGATCGCCCGCCGTTATTGCTTCTGACCCTAATATTTGCTTTGTGGACCATGTAGAGTGTGATGTACGTCGTGTCCTATGTAATGTCTGTGCTTCCCCCGCCCGGCTCTGATGTGCCAATGTCACTGTTGACCCATGGTTGCATCATTCTCCTTGGTCTGTGGACTGTAGGGCACACGGCTGCAGGATTCTGTCACCACTAGCTGTATAGAAGCTTTTCTGTATTAGACGTTGTTTTGCTTCCTTACCCTCTGTTTGCTGTCATTGAATGGAACCGTTCTTATTCTGGGTATCCTAACATTACATAGCTATTGCCTGCACACTGCCTCCGCTCTCCTGGCTGAGGATGCATGTGTCCTAGGGGTTCGGCGACACGACGACATGTCATGTAATGTTTGTCAATGGTGTCGCAATGTGACAGTCACAAAAAAATCCAGACGTTTGATTCACGCGTGGCTTTTACTCTATTGACTTTAATGTAAGTCACGTGGCTCGCCTGTGCTCTCACGGCTCTAAATAATCGTGCGACAGCAAGTTATACACACACACGACGTGACGCCGGACCCTAAATGGTGAGAAAGCCGCTGCCAGGTGTCTCCGACTGTGGCTTTTCTATCTCGGAACAAGAGGATCGGGCAGTTTAAAACCAACATGTTCAATCCTTATCTATCCATACACATTAGATAGGAGGCCAGTGTTTTACAAATTGGCAGGTTTGACCAGCTACCACACTGAAGCCGGGGGAGCTCAGCTGTCAGATAGGTGAGCAGGGCTGTGATCGGTTCTTACTAACCATCTGCAGAGATCTTGAAGACATTGATGAATCGGGATACTTTCACACTAGCGTTTTTCTTTTCCAGCACTGAGTTCCGTCCTAGGGGCTCTATACCGGAAAAGAACTGATCAGTTTCATCCCCATGCAATCTGAATGGAGAGAAATCCATGCAGGATGTCATCAGTTCAGTCACTGTACGGCACTTTGGACGCAGACCGGTAAAAATGTGGGGAAAAAAATAGAAACTGATCCGTTTGTCCGTATGACATCCGGAGAGACAGATCCGTTCTTGCAATGCATTTGTGATCCGGATCCGTCTACAAATGCTGTCCGTTTTCATGCAGATTGCCTGATCCAGCAGACGGAACTGCCAGCCGGATCACTGCCGCAAGTGTGAAAGTACCCTTAAAGGGTCTGTGCAATCAAAGACAAATCGCTAGAAGGAGGTGAAAAATCGTCACTTCTCATGCAGTTGCCTCGTTTTTGAAGGAACCAAGTAGAGAAAAGTGGTGAGAAACTTTCTTGGTGCCTCTGCCAAGCAACTGGGAAGGCGCCCCAGTGCTCGGACCCCTGCAGGTTGGTAATTGGTATTACACTGTAGCCCGAAGGGGAGCCGCTACTATCAGTCCATGATTCTGCACATCAGATGACTGGAGACCTGTAGTGATCATGAGGTTACATGGCGCCTTCCCAGTCTGGAATGGCTGATAACGGAGAGCAGTAGATATAAGGAGGAACTGAAATAAGTCGGAGTACCTGGGTAAGGTAGGTGCTCCTGCAAGAGAGACCCACCTTGTAGCCATCTTTAGAGGAGTCGGGCGCAGAAGAACTGTATTTATCTCTATTTTCCATCTTTATTTCTTAGAACATGCCAAAGAAGCCCTCGGCCTGGCAAAGCTGCAAGAAGAGACCCTGCAAATGGAGCAGCAATCTAAAGTTAAGGTACATCCGGAACGATGACTGAAAACGCTTCCATTACTTTAGGAGAGCGCTATCGCTGTGAAATATGGAAAGAGGAGCCGCGCTAAAATGAAAAGATCGTAATTACTCACTGGGGAGTTGTTCAGACTGGAATGCTTAAAGCTGCGGCCGGGATACTCTGCAGCGGAGTACAGGATGAGGAGAAATCTGCTTTTTTTTGTTCCACGAAGGGCTCACGAACAAACATATTTTCATTCCGTGTCCGTTTCTTTTTCTTTTTTTTTTTGCCGACCATATGCAGAACTATTCATTTCAGTGGGTCCGCAAAAAACCCTGAAAGTTACTCCGTATGCATTCCGTTTCCGTATGTCCGTTCCGCCAAAAAATAGAGCATGTTCATTATTGTCCGCATTACGGACAAGGATAGGACTGTTCTATTAGGGGGCCGAGTCTTCCGTTCCGCAAAATACGGAATTCACACGGACGTCACCGATATTTTTTGCGGATCCTTTTTTTGTGCATTGCAAAAATACATACGGTCGTGTGCATGAGCCCTAACCGTGCCACTCTTGTCCCATGGTTTTGTCTGGTGCCGCAGTTTAGCGCTGTTGAAGTGAATGGTGCGATGCTGTACTACCACACTCCGCCTATGGAGAGGTTTGGCGCTGTTTTTAGAAGAAATCCGCCATGTATTAGTGAGAATTTATCTCCATGAAGAGTTGAGTAACGTTGTGAATACATGACCTTATTTCTCTTGTACTAATCCTGAGCTGCGGTTACGATTCTGCAGTTTTCAGAATGAAAAGCTCCCATCGTTGCCTGCTTGTTCAGTGTCTGCACAGAGCTTGCTCTGGGGATTTTCAGTCTTTGAAGCCGTCTCTGCACAGCAATCTAATGTGGGAGTAATTAAAGGGGATCTGCAGTTATTTCACGTTATGCCCTATCAACAGGATAAGGAATAACTGTGGGGGTCTGACTGCTGGGACCACCACTCATCATTAGATCGGGACCTGAAATGAATGGAGTGGCAGGGCAAGCATACGTACTGCCATTCCATTCATCTCTGTGGGGCTGCTGGAGATGGCGCAGTACAACAGCTGGTCCCATAGAGATGAATGGAGGTGCAGTGGGCATGCTCATCCTGCTGCTCTGTTCATTTTGGGGGCTTGCCATGGGGTACTGGGCCCAAGTTCTTGTGATCAGTGCGGGTCGCAGCCCAATCTAATTGTTATACCCTATTCTGCATAGGGGATAACTTGAAATATAAAGGCAGTCTGTCTCCAGTGGACCCTCCCCCATCCAACTGCTTGCATAGACACATAGGTGGGGCTCACCTGATTTAAGGCTACAAGCACACGATCGTTGTTTTGGTCCGCATCCGAGCCGCAGATTTTGCGGCTTGGATGCGGACCCATTCACTTCAATGGAGCTGCAAAAGAACGCGCACAGCACTCCGTGCGCTGTCCGCATCCGTTTCTCCGTTCCGTGGTCCGCAAAAAAAATATAACCTGTCCTATTCTTGTTTGTTTTGCGCACAAGAATAGGCAGTTATATCAATGGCTGTCTGTGCCGTTCCGCAAATTGCGGAATGCACACGGACACCATCCGTGTTTTGCGGACCGCAAAACACGCAATGGTCGCATGCATGTAGTCTAACACTGTTTTTCTTTTGTTGGTCTGAGGCGCCTTTCCCGAATGATACCTTTTTCTTAATACACAAATTAGGTATTTGGGACAATGGGGGCATCGCCATTTTCTTGTTGCTGTGCCACTGCCTGTCCCTACTGTCAGAGCATCGGGGAGAGAGGCTCGCCACAGAAAGGAGAGCAATGGTGACACTGTCATTGCACCAAAGGCCTTATTTTCCCTATATTAAGATAAAGTATCAAAACTCGGGAACGGAGCCTCGGAGCAACAAAAGAAAAACGGCTATGTGTCTAAGCAAATGTCCAAGGGAGGTCGCTGGTGACACTGCCGCTATGTTTCCTGGTGCAGGATTGTCTGCCCACAAGATCGCTGCCTTTTTGCAGTAAAAACCAACTCTGCAGGCTGTAATTTAAAGCGAACCTGTCGCCTAAAGGAGCTGAGCAGACTGATATATACTTTTATGGGAAAAGATTCAGTAAAACTTGTCATTTATACATTTATGTCTTGGCTTTTTCTAACTTAAAGGGGTTGTCCGGGCTTTTACTATTGATGACCGATCCTCAGGGTAGATCATGGATATCGGATCGACAACCTGCACCCCCCCCCCCCCGCTGATCAGCTGTATGCGGAGACGCAGTGCGCTCTTGCCGTTCCCTTCTCTCTTCCTTTCCGCTGCTGTTGTCTATGGGGAATTCACACGACCATATCGGTTCGCAGTTTGCAGACCCACAAAATACGGATGTGGGCCATGTACATCCCACACTTTTTCGCAGACCCCATTGTAAAAATGGCTATTCTCTGCAAAACGGACATTGCTTTTTTATGGTGATAGGTCCTCTTTAAAGGGATTTTCGAGGAATTTAATATTGATGACGTATCCTCAGAATAGGTCGTCAATATCAGATCGGCGGGGGTCCGACACCCGACACCACCGCTGGTCAGCTGGTTGAAGAGAATCCGCACGCCGTGCCAGCGCTGCCTTCTCTTCACTGTTTACCTGCTCCCTGTCGACAGCGCAGTGGTGAGCAGGTGTAATTACAAGTCGTCCCATAGAAGTGACTGGGACGGCTTCTTGTAATCGCACTGCTCACCGCTGCGCTGTAGACGGCGAGCAGGTAAACAATGAAGGGAAGGCTGCGCTCACACGGTGCCGGACCCCCGCCGATCTGATATTCATGACCTATCTTGATACATCATAAATATTAAAATCCCAGAAAACCCCTTTAAGTACTGCAAATAAAAAAATAAATAAATGGATGGAGACATCTCGTCCCATTGTGTTATTTTATTCCAGATGCTTGATAAAGGCTGTTTAGCCGAAACGTTGCATCTGGAATAAAATAACACAACGGGACGTGCTGTCTCCGTCCATTTTTTTCATATGGATTATATATTTTTATGCGGCGGACTGAACCAGCACCCGGGAGACGGGCGCCCACCACTTTACCGCTGTTGGTATTGGAAAGTAATGCAGTGAGATGCGAAGCACGACTCCGATCTTATGTGCATGATTAGCCAGCGATAGAAGAGCTCGATATCTCGGCGTGCCTCCTCATTTCAGTTTCCTATACCTCTTCTTCTTTATTTTATTTTTAGGAATACGAAGCCGCCGTAGAACAGCTGAAAAATGAGCAGATTCGAGTGCAAGCCGACGAGCGCAGGAAAACCTTAAATGAGGAGACAAAGCAACACCAAGCGGTGAGTTGAGATCTCCTGATGGGATACTTCTTCAGTATTTGTCAGTGTATGGAATGGAAGGCGGCGTGAAAGGGACAGGAAAGAATGTGCTGTGTGTGGTTGTCGCTTCCCTTCCCCCACTGCTCTTGGCATGTCGTGAGCAGAGAAGAATACACTGCGCACACTCGCTATGACGTACTCCTATTACTAGTGCTAGCTGAACTTCCCACAGCTCTGGATGTCACCCTTCCCCGACACCCGCCTCCTCTCTGGATACTGGGATGCATGGAGAGTGCTGATGTAACGCACACTGCTAAAATATCAGTGATCCTAGGGAGTAGTGTCACTGTTGCCCTTATGAGTTTAGTTTGTTCCAGGTGTCGGGGTCCTCCTTTTGAGAAAGGAACATCCAGACATAAAGGCTCCTTTTAAGTAGTAGTTGTAAGATGTTCAGTTCCTCAGTGATGGTTCCCCATTTTCTTAATTTGCGGCCCTCTCTCTTTCTTACAGAGAGCCCAGTATCAAGACAAATTAGCAAGACAGCGGTACGAAGAGCAGTTACGACAGCAGGTAAGTACTGTTCCCAGTCCACCTCGCCGGTAGTCCTAGTGAGTAACTGATAAGGAGCTGGGATATGTAGTCAGGGAGGCTCTTACACAGGCCGAGGATTGGGATAGTAATGGGAGTGAAGATCCTAGTTTGCCGGCAGCACACTGCCCTGTGTAACAAGGAATCCTTATGGGGAGGAACGATCACAGTAGCGTGTAAATGCAGCTATCCCCTTGGCACAGTAACCCTATTAAACCAGCCATACTTCCTGGCCGGGTTGATCCTGCTGAACAAATAATACCTAGCAGGTAGCGTGTCTGGTTCAATAGGGTTGATGCTGCTGGTATTTGCTATTTAAGTCTGCTCACCTAGGTATCATCAAGGCCATAAGACGATGTGCTGTAGAGAAGGGAAGGGTTTTTATTTAAGGCTACTTTCACACTCGCGTTTGGTGCGGATCCGTCATGGATCTGCACAGACGGATCCGTTCAGATAATACAACCGTCTGCATCCGTTCAGAACGGATCCGTTTGTATTATCTTTAACATAGCCAAGACGGATCCGTCTTGAACACCATTGAAAGTCAATGGAGGACGGATCAGTTTTCTATTGTGCCAGATTGTGTCATAGAAAACAGATCCGTCCTCCATTGACTTACATTGTGTGTCAGAACGGATCCGTTTGGCTCAGTTTCGTCAGACAGACACCAAAATCCGCCTCCAAAGCGGAATGGAGACGGATCGGAGGCAAACTGATGCCTTCTGAGTGGATCCTTTTCCATCCAGAATGCATTAGAGCAAAACTGATCCGTTTTGGACCGATTGTGAGAGCCCTGAACGGATTTTACAAACGGAAACCAAAACGCCAGTGTGAAAGTAGTCTTAGAGGTTTTCTGGGTGTTTTATATTGATGCCCTCTCCTCATCAATATCTGATCGGTGGAGTCCGACACCACCTGCTGAGCGCCACGGCCTCCTTGCACCTTACCAGTCACAGCGCCGTCCTTTGGATAGCGGCTGGGCTTGGTTTTGCAGCCCCGCTCCATTCACTTGCATGGCACTGAACTGCGCCCAGACCGTGTGACTGATATAAAGTGACGTCACTGACCTAGGAAGATGCTGCAGTGCTGACCGGAGAGTCACGGGGGTGCTGGGAGGCCGACTCCCACAGGTCAGATATTGATAACCTATTCAAGGTAGATGATCTATTCTCAGAACACCCAGACAATATAATAATGGCGGCACAGAGCTCTCATATCCTGGCGCTCTGACAACCATTCTCGCCATTCTCTTCCCTGAGTTCTTAGCAGGATCAAGGTTTGGATAAAAGCAGCAACAAGAATCTGTCACCATGAAATGCGGTGCAATCTGCAGGCAGCAGGTTATAGAGCAGGAGGAGCTGAGCAGATTGGTATACAGTGTTATGGGAAAAGTTACAGCAAAATGTCTCTGCTCTTTCTGAGCTCAGAAGTTATGTGGGCGGTCCTCTCTGTGATTGACAGCTATGTCCTAACATTAATAAGACCGCCCACTTGGCTGCTAACCTGAGGGAGAGCAGTGATTGTAATGAATAAATAACAGGTTTTACTGAATCTTTTGCCATTTAACTATAGATCAATCTGCTCTGCTCCTCCTGCTCTATAAGATGCTGCCTGCAGATTGCACTACATTTCTGGTGACAGGTCCCCTTTAAGCATTGGTAGTTAGCTGTTCTTGATTTAGGTATAACAAGGGTGCCGCACTCCTGCCCCCCTTCACATCTCCTAAAGATTCAAAAGCAAACTCAAACCCAAGAATGAATTTAGACTCCAGCATGAGACCAGTCCTGTTGTACTACCTAGTTCTTCTTCCTTTGGCTCCTCCAGAGTCCGACCCTCACAGTAGACTTCCATCCCAGATGGCTTTTCCTGAAAGAAATGAAGAACGGAGTTGGTCAGGCAGAGGCCCCATGAAAATACCTTTACGCTAGGTGCTAAATAATAGGATCCAACGGTAGTTTCCTCTTGTGGCCACTAGGGTGCACTGCTGTCTGCATAGGAGCTGTGGAACACCACACTGACTGCACCAAATACAGGAACCCTCTGCTGCAGGTCATAGGTTTCAGGTTTCTTATGAAGGCAATGCTTAATTTTGCATCCAATGTTTTATTTTTCCAGTGCATCAAATCTAATTAAAAATGAAATGGCTTTGCAAATCTTAAAGTTTACCCAAGTGTTGAAAAGAGCCTGTTCTAAATGTGCTGACAATTTTTCAAATATACGTTAATCACGTTAATTTATTTTTTTTCCTAGCAAAATAGTCGCCTGAAGTTCAGGTGCCTACAGTGCTTTAGAATCCGTATTCTCGTGAGCTCCGCCCTGCTGATCACCTCGCTCTCCTGCTTGTGCCCGCTCTGACTTGGCACATCTGCTGGTATAAGTAAGAGCTCCTGCCTGTACGGCCCACACACAGCAGTGCACGGGAGGACCCATTCTTAAGCGCAAAAAAGAAATAAAGTATATTAGAAAAAATTGTCACAACATTTAGAACAGGTTTTAATAAAGTCAATTTGAACATTCGGGTACACTATAAAAATGTGAAAAAAAAATCTCGTCCGTTATTGGTCCTCAGCTCCTCTGCAGATCTATGTGCCTACACGGTCACAGACTACTCCTGCAGTCATGGCCTCCCTTCTCTGTCCCCTTTGGTCACTTACAGACAGGGGGAGGGTTGTGACTCCTCCATTGTTAATATTCCTGTGTTCTGTTTTTAAGCAATTGATGAATGAAGAGAATCTGCGAAAACAAGAGGAGTCCGTCCACAAACAGGAGGCCATGCGCAAAGGTACAGAGGCTTCATTCTCACCATTTACTCCCATTTTGTCTCTGCTTTTTTTTTCTCTTCTTTTTTTTTTTTTTTCTTTTATTCACTGGTTCTTGCATGGGGCTGAGCTGCAATACAAGTAATGGCGCTGTTTCTGGCGGGGAGAAAATGGATACCTGAAGTATTACCATGAATGAGCCAGAGAATAGGGAAAGCAGCATCTGCCAAGCTGCTTGCTCCAATGAGATTAAGGATCTGTTCACACTGTTTGCATAGTGTACTTTATTTGTGGGATGCTCCTGTATGGAATAGCACAGTAGGCTTCATTGTTTCATGCAGTTGAAGAAAGGATATACCTAAAAAATATATATATATATATATATATATATATATATATATATATATATATATATAATCAGCCCAAGTGAGTAAGGCACTGTTGGCCTCTGCAGGGTGAATAGGGGCACCGTGGTGATGGACCATGTGATTGGACCAGGTGATGTGACATCACCACAGGTCCTTTAGCCGGCAGCTCATGATTAAAGAAGTAAGAAGAGACCGGCAGCTACGCGATCAAGAGGAGAAGGTGAGTTAATTATTTTTTATTTTTTAACCCTCAATTGACCACCTACTAAGCATTCTGTATTAAAGAATGCTATTATTTTCCCTTATAACCATGTTATAAGGAAAATAATTACATCTACACTAGACCGAACCCAAACCTGAACTTCTGTGAAGAAGTTCGGGTCTGGGTACCACAGTCAGTTTTTTTATCACGCGCGTGCAAAATGCATTGCACCCGCGCGATAAAAACAGAACAACGGAACGCAATCGCAGTCAAAACTGACTGCAATTGGGTACCTA
Source organism: Bufo bufo (assembly GCF_905171765.1). Taxonomy (NCBI): domain Eukaryota; kingdom Metazoa; phylum Chordata; class Amphibia; order Anura; family Bufonidae; genus Bufo; species Bufo bufo. The sequence goes on from NC_053389.1 coordinate 113,038,368, forward strand.
CTCGCGCGGGTTTGCCGCAACGCATCCGGACACACTCGTGTGAACTCAGCCTCAGGGCACTTTCACACTTGCGTTGTTTGATTCCGGCAGGCAGTTCCGTTGCCTGAACTGCCTGCTTGATCAGGCAAACTGTATGCAAACACATGTCATTTTTCTGACCAGGCATTTTTCAGACTGATCAGGATCCTGATCAGTCAGAAAAATGCATTGCAATATTGGATCCGTTTTTCCGGTGTCATCAGGCAAAACGGATCCGGTATTTATTTTCATCTCATCTTTAAAGGTCTGCGCATGCGCAGACCAGAAGGACGAATCCGGCATTCAGGCAAGTCTTCAGTTTTTTTGTCCGGAGATAAAACCGTAGCATGCTACGGTTTTCTCTTTTGCCTGATCAGTCAAAAAGACTGAACTGAAGACATCCTGATGCATCCTGAACAGATTACTCTCCATTCAGAATGCACAGGGATATGCCTGATCAGTTCTTTTCCAGTATAGAGCCCCTGTGACGGAACTCTATGCCGGAAAAGAAAAACGCTAGTGTGAAAGTAGCATAATCTAATAAGAAAAACCTTCTTAGGCCTCTTTCACACTTGCGTTGTCCGGATCCGGCGTGTACTCCACTTGCCGGAATTACACTCCGGATCCGGAAAAACGCAAGTGTACTGAAAGCATTTGAAGACGGAACCGTCTTCCAAATGCTTTCAGTGTTACTATGGCACCCAGGACGCTATTAAAGTCCTGGTTGCCATAGTAGGAGCGGGGAGCGGGGGAGCGGTATACTTACAGTCCGTGCGGCTCCCCGGGCGCTCCAGAATGACGTCAGAGCGCCCCATGCGCATGGATGACGTGATCCATGCGATCACGTGATCCATGCGCTTGGGGCGCCCTGACGTCACTCTGGAGCGCCCGGGGAGCCGCACGGACGGTAAGTACACTGCTCCCCCGCTCCCCGCTACACTTACCATGGCTGTCAGGACTTTAGCGTCCCGGCAGCCATGGTAACCATTCAGAAAAAGCTAAATGTCGGCTCCGGCAATGCGCCGAAACGACGTTTAGCTTAAGGCCGGATCCGGATCAATGCCTTCCAATGGGCATTAATTCCGGATCCGGCCTTGCGGCAAGTGTTCCGGATTTTTGGCCGGAGCAAAAAGCGCAGCATGCTGCGGTATTTTCTCCGGCCAACAAACGTTCCGTACCGGAACTGAAGACATCCTGATGCATCCTGAACGGATTACTCTCCATTCAGAATGCATTAGGATAATCCTGATCAGGATTCTTCCGGCATAGAGCCCCGACGACGGAACTCTATGCCGGAAGACAATAACGCAGGTGTGAAAGAGCCCTTAAAATAACATTTCTCGTTCATTCCATTGGGGGACACAGACCATGGGTATAGCTTAGAGATATTACTAGGAGGGACACTATGCAAAAAAAAGAAGCTCCTCCTCCTCGGGCTATACCCCCAGGCACCTCCAGGAGAACTTCAGTCTTTGCTTAGTGTCCGTTCAAGGAGGTTGACATTTATTCTTCTCCTGTTTGTTATTTTTTTTTCTGGTTTCAGATGGGGACGCAGGTCAGCATTGTGCTTTCCTGGCCCCTGTGGAGGGTCTGCCACGGTCTTCTGAAGGTTCCTGGCTACCTCCCATTCCCCCACAGAAGAAAAGTGGATCCAGACTCGACATGTTAGCTCTGGCATCCCACCAGCTGCTGGGACACCTGCTGCCTACCCTCCACCAGAGCACTGCTCTCCTTGATTGGAGTCAGACGTCTGAAGAGGTGAATCCCTGCTGGTCTGGACATCGAGGGAGCATGCTGTGCAGATAAGTATTGCCTGCTTCAATCTCCCTCCTTTCCCCCCCCCCCCCCCCCCCCCTTCCTGTCGTCTGTCTGGCGCTCTGTGACCTGAGGTGAGCTAGAGAAGGACCGGCTGGGGGCATTTTTTCCCGTTGGGAGGGGGCCTTTCTGGGGAGGGCTGGTGATTCCACTGATACCTGCCTGCAGCTCAGCCTATGGCCGCATCGGCGGCAATCTTGGCACTGAGGGAGTGTATTTTATCTTATGGCCGCTGCGCTCTCTGCAGCTCCCGCCGGCCTGCTCCTCCCGATATTAACCCCCGCTGCGCCGTATCTGGCGAAGGGGTGTATTTGAAATGCGCGCGCGCTTATTTCGCGCCGCAATGACGCGTCCAAGGGGGCGGAGCCTCGGCGTCCAGCTCTGTCTCTCCCTACGCCGGAGACTCTGCTGGATTGCGGCCGTGCAGCTCCTCAGTTTTTTCTCGGTGACCGGAGACTTCTGCTGTTGCCTGGGTGGTAGGAATTGCAGCAACCTGGTAGGAAATCTTTTTTGGAATACCATCATGCCTAAACCTGGGGCCCCTAAGCCTTCCAAGGCTTCCTCTCAGGCTCCACTGGAGTCATGTAAAATATGCCTTAGGCCTTTTTCTGTCACTGGTTCCTGTGACTCATGCCCTGCTCCCGGACAGGATCAGCCTCCTTCTCTTGCTCAGCCCGGTCCTCCCTCTGCCCCTGCGGATACAGCTGTACCCGCCTGGGCCTCCGCCATGTCTAATGCGGCAGCTGATCTGGCCTTAGTTGCCAAGGCAGCCATGTCCTTCATGGAGCGCATGGCGGCTACTAATCCAGTGGCATCCACCACTCCATCCCCTCTCAGCGACTCTCACAGAGGGCGTCTGACTTCTAAAAGGCAGCGTGAGCGGCAGCATTCCTCCTCGGATGACTCCGCTTCTCCCCCTCGCCTTGAGGCATGCCCGGTTGACTCTCCCCCTCGCAGGGAGCGCAAATCCGATGGGGAATTGTCCGGATCGGACGAAGTCACGGAGCGGGAACCCCTGCCTAAGCTTTCCACCATGGTAACCGAGTTGGTGGCAGCTGTCCGTGACACTTTTAATATACAAGGGGATTCTCCTCCTTCCACTAGTCGGGAGTTCTCCCTTTTTCCACCCAAGAAACAGGAGTCCGCCGTGTTCCCTATTCACGAGGAATTCACTGCGGTCCTATCAAAAGCTTGGGATCGACCTAATCAAAAATTTTCGGCCACCAAGCGTATGGATACGCTTTATCCTTTTCCAGCTGACACAGTGGAAAAGTGGACTTCTTCCCCTAAGGTAGATCCTCCGGTGGCCAGGTTAGCCAAGAACACGGCCCTTCCCGTCCTAGACGGTTCCTCTCTGCAGGATGCGGTGGACAGACGTTTGGATTCACTTTCCAAGTCCATCTTCTCGCTGGCGGGCGCTTCCCTGCGACCGGCCTTTGCGTCGGCTTGGGTCGCCAGAGCCCTTACAACGTGGTTGCAGCGCCACCACCAGGATCTGTCAGAGCAGGACGCCTCTGCAGATACTCTGGATTTTATCATCCAGATGTCTCAAGCGTCTAAATATCTCTGTGAGGCTTCAATGGACATCGGCTCCCTCTTTGCCCGTATTTCGGCCCTCTCTGTCATTCAGCGCAGGGAGGTCTGGCTGAAGGTGTGGGATGCTGATGCCTCATCCAAGCGATCCCTCGCTAACCTTCCCTTTGAAGGGTCCAGGCTCTTTGGGGCTCAACTAGATGAATTCATTTCTGCCGCAACAGGGGGCAAGAGCACTCATCTACCCCAGCCCAGGACCAAGCATCCCTTTCGGTCTCGGCCTTCAGGTTTCCGGGGCCAGTCCTTTCGTCGCTTCTCCACTGCCAGGACGCCGTCGTCCTCATCGGCAGGGGGGTCCCAGGACTCCCGCAAGAAGCCTTTCTTCAAGCCCCAGCCTTCTTGGCGGCCTCGGGCGCAGTCAGCCCGTCCTCCTGCTCCCAAGCAACCCTCCGCATGAAGGGGTGCCCCCACCCCTCGTGGTGGGGGGCCGTCTGCTCTCCTTTCAACAGGTCTGGAGGGCTCACGTTCAGGACGCCTGGGCTCTGGAAGTGGTGACGTCCGGCTACAAGTTGGAGTTCGCGTCCAGCCCGCCGGAACGTTTTTTCCCTTCTCGCGTTCCGGGGGATCCAGCCAGGGCCTCGGACCTCTTTTTTTGCGGTCTCCTCTCTTCGGGACCGTGGTGTCATTTCCCCCGTTCCCCCAGAAGAGCAAGGGACAGGTTTTTACTCAAACCTGTTTGTTGTTCCAAAGAAAGAGGGGTCAGTGCGTCCAATCTTGGATCTAAAACTTCTCAACAAGTTTCTACGGGTGCGGAAGTTTCGCATGGAGTCCCTTCGCTCCGTTATTGCTTCTCTGCTTCCAGGAGAATTTCTCGCGTCTGTGGACATTCAAGACGCCTACTTGCACGTCCCTATTGCAGAGTCCCACCATCTCTTTCTGCGCTTTGCCATAGGGGGGCGTCATTTCCAGTTCGTCGCCCTACCTTTTGGGTTGGCAACCGCCCCTCGAGTTTTTACGAAGATTCTGGCGCCTCTCATGGCGCTTCTTCGCACCAGGGGCATCTCTTTGTTACCATACCTAGACGACATCTTGATAAAAGCTCCGTCTCTTCCACAGGCCGAGGACAGCATCCGAATCACGGTTCAATCCCTGGAACGGTTCGGATGGCTGATCAATCTCCCCAAGTCCTCTCTGCACCCCTCCCAGAGACTCTCGTTCCTGGGGATGATCTTGGACACCTCGATTTCTCGGGTGTTTCTTCCAGATTCCAAGGCTTCCCAGATTCGTCTGGCAATGGTGCTCCTTCTACGCTCTCCACGTCCCACCATTCGGGAGTGCATGCGGGTGCTGGGCCTTATGGTCTCCTCTTTCGAGGCGATTCCGTACGCCCAATTTCACACTCGCCCGCTATAACAGATGATCCTTGCCCTCTGGAACAAGAACCCTCGGGGTCTAGACACTCCTGTTCGTCTGTCCCGGCAAGTTCGAGCGTCTCTCCCTTGGTGGCAGTCTCCCCTGAACCTATCGTCAGGAAAGTCCTTCCTTCCGTTCTCCTGGACGATAGTCACCACCGACGCCAGCCTCATCGGTTGGGGAGGTGTTCTCCGGAACCTCACAGTTCAGGGTGTCTGGTCGACGGAGGAATCCCGTCTCCCCATAAACGTTTTGGAATTGAGGGCGATTTTCCACTCCCTCTCCCATTGGACTCCTCTCCTGGCGACTCGCCCGGTGCGGGTTCAGTCGGACAATGCCACGGCTGTGGCTTATGTCAACCATCAGGGCGGGACTCGCAGTCGGGCAGTAATGCGGGAAGTAGCGAGGATCCTCTTATGGGCGGAGTCTCATGTTCCGGTATTGTCGGCAGTGTACATCCCGGGAGTCGACAATTGGACGGCGGATTTTCTGAGTCGCACCAAGGTGGATCCGGGAGAGTGGTCTCTCCATCCGGAGGTGTTCGAGGACATCTGCCACCGATGGGGCCGTCCGGACGTAGATTTGATGGCTTCCCGGCTCAACCACAAGGTGCCGGTGTATCTTGCCCGCGCTCGAGACCCACGGGCGGACGGGGTGGACGCGCTGGTATTTCCATGGCAGCGGTTCAGCCTCCTTTACGTCTTCCCTCCGATTCCTCTGTTGCCGAAGGTGCTGCGCAAGATCGAGGCGGAGGGGATACCAACCATTCTCGTCGCTCCGGATTGGCCTCGTCGCGCCTGGTTCTCCAGCGTCGCTCGTATGTTGGCGGACGTCCCGTGGCCTCTGCCCGACAGAGAGGATCTCTTGTCTCAGGGGCCGCTCTTCCACCAGAATTCACGGCAGCTGCGTTTAACGGCATGGCTGTTGAGACCGCCATCCTGAGGAAGAGAGGCTTCTCTGATGCGGTGGTAAGAACCATGATCAGGGCTCGAAAGCCGGCTTCTTCACGAATCTATTATCGCACCTGGAAGGCCTTCCTGGTGTTTTGTGAGAAATCGGGCTACTCGCCCCTACGTTTCTCTGTCCCAGTGGTGCTGTCTTTTCTCCAGTCCGGCCTCGACATGGGTCTGTCGCTCAGTTCTTTAAAGGGTCAGGTTTCTGCTTTGGCTATCTTTTTTCAGAGGTCCATTGCCTTTTTGAGACCTGTAAAAACCTTCCTGCAGGGGGTGGCGCATTCGGTTCCTCAGTATGTGCCTCCCTTGCCCCCCTGGGATCTCAACTTGGTTCTGCGCGCCCTTCAGGCGGCGCCTTTTGAACCTCTGAGGGAGATCTCTCTGGTTTTACTCACCTGGAAGGTAGTTTTTCTGGTGGCCATAACCTCCATCAGGCGAGTTTCGGAGCTGGCCGCACTTTCCTGCCGGGAACCTTTTCTGGTCTTTCACCAGGATAAGGTGGTGCTCAGACCGGTGCCTTCTTTTTTGCCCAAGGTGGTTTCTCCCTTCCACCTTAACGAGGATCTTGTCCTGCCCTCTTTTTGTCCTTCTCCGGTGAACCCCAAGGAATGCGCTCTCCACTCCCTGGACGTCGTCAGGGCCCTGAAGGTGTACCTGGGGGCTACCGCTTCCTTCCGGCGTTCAGACTCTCTCTTTGTGATTCCTGAAGGGTCCCGTAAGGGCCTGGCGGCTTCCAAGGTCACCGTGGCGCGGTGGATCCGTTCCGCTATTGCTGCGGCATATCGCGCTCGCAGCCACGTTCCGCCGTCGCGGATTACCGCTCACTCCACAAGGGCAGTGGGTGCTTCCTGGGCTAGACGCAATCGCGCATCCGTTTCCCAGTTGTGTAAGGCGGCCACTTGGTCGTCCTTACATACTTTCACAAAGTTTTATCAGTTACACTCTCTGGCCTCGGCTGATGCTGCTCTTGGGCGCAGGGTATTGCAGGCTGTGGTTCCGGTTTGACTACTGGACGTTTATTCCTGGCGGTGTTGGATTTGTTCTTTTTTCCCACCCCATGGACTGCTTTGGGACGTCCCATGGTCTGTGTCCCCCAATGGAATGAACGAGAAAAGGAGATTTTTGTGAAACTCACCTGTAAAATCTTTTTCTCGTAATTTCCATTGGGGGACACAGCTCCCGCCCTTTTTTTTTTGGTTTGCGCCTTAGGGTGTGCTGTGTGATGGTTTCCATAATGTTTTGTTTCCGTTCTCCTTCTCCTACTGCTTTTGCAACGACTGAAGTTCTCCTGGAGGTGCCTGGGGGTATAGCCCGAGGAGGAGGAGCTTCTTTTTTTTGCATAGTGTCCCTCCTAGTAATATCTCTAAGCTATACCCATGGTCTGTGTCCCCCAATGGAAATTACGAGAAAAAGATTTTACAGGTGAGTTTCACAAAAATCTCCTTATTGCTTTATAAAAACAATATTTTTATTTATTACAGTGGTATAGCAAATAACTGCACACACACACGGCTTCTTTCACAGTTGCAGCAGCAATATACATAAACAGCCAGAATATACCATATCGGGTATAGCTGGATTATCTGCCGGCTGCTGCAGCGATTGACTGTAATGGGGTCCGGCCTTACAGCATTCAGGCTGGGTTTTGGCCGGACGACAAAAAAAAAAAAAAAAAAAAAAAGCTTTGGACGATGCCCAGCATGTATGCCGGAACATGGCCAGATGGCCTTGGACCACATTATAGTCAATGAGAGCATATAGCTGGTTGTATTCGGCTGTAACCAATACAGTATACTCCAGCAGGCTGTTCTAAGGTTATGTTGTGAACCCCGGCAGTCTGTTCCGGTGGAATACCCGACTGCCGGAGTTCACTGGCTGCATCAGTCATAGCTGGATGCCCATTGACTGTAATGGTGATGCCCCTTACTGCCTCCAATTTGAATACTCACCCACCAAATGTTCCCCCAGTGAACAGAGCGGAGCACGTCTGCTCCAGTCTGGGCTCAGCAAAGCAGGCGTGATTACGTCATCGCCTACCTATGCTCAACTACCAATGGCGGGGAGCCGGCGACTCCCTGCTGCACCGCTGTTTACAATTTTTTTTTTAGGAAGTGCTTGCAGTCGGCCTACTGAAACGGAAGAGTCATACTTGCCTGCCTTAAATCCGGCTGTGCGTGGGCCTGGTCACATGCGCCACTCCTGCCAATGAGTAGCTTCAGTGCTGACGTGCTGCTTGTGACCACATCACCGCTGAAGCCAGTCACTACATGTGACCTTGACCATGTCCATGCACAGCCCGATGTACAGTGCAGGGACCGGAAAATGGAGACAGCGGGGGCAGCACGTAACACTGTAGGTAAGTATGAATCCCATGTGGACATACCCTCACAGTGTTTCCCTGCCCAGCAGCACTGCCACATATTGCAGCCTGCCCCGTTCACTTGAATAGAGATGTGCTGCAGTTCCCTGCATGGCGGATGGCTGGGGCACCACTATGCAGGGGGAACACTGTGACGGGTGCAGCATGAATTAGTGTTGCAGCCCCTTCAGCTCCTCTGATCACAAGAAAGGGTGGGTCTATACCCCCAAAATGAATATAGTGCTGGTCAAGCATGCACACTGCAGCTCCATTCATCTTTATGGGACTGTCGGATATAGCCGGGCATGGTACTCAGCGATCTCTGACAGTCCCATAAAAAATAAATGGCGCGACGGTGTGCATGCTTGACCAGCGCCCTCCAATTATTCCAGGGTATGGGGGCCCCCATTATTGTGATCAGTAGGGTCCCCAGCACTCAGACCCACTCTGATCTCATACTAATACCCTGTCCTGAGGATAGGGAATAACTTCTTAACAGAATACCCTATTAAAGGGGTCCTCCTCTCAGATCATCCTCTGTCAATAAGAAGACATGGATGTCACAGAGAGGGAGACCCCATTAGAGTGGAGATCTCTGATACCTATATCAGAGACACGGGTGGGGTATTAGGTCAGACCACCCTATGGAGCCCATACAGTAAGTGATAGAGGACGCTGGGACAGAAGTACATGTGGTGCCTAGCACCCAGCGGCCATGCTGAGCGCCGGTCTCACAGGAGGAAACAGTCACTCGCCTCTCCACCCGGCTCCCAGCTCTGGTTCCAGGAGAAATACACTGGACCGGAAACCAAAAAAAGTGTTACTGGTTGCTATAGGAACTGCCGGAAGTGTATGCAGACATCCCAACCTGCAAAAACTCATTTCAGGGAGGTGCACTTCTCATTTCAGGGAGGTTTTCTTATTTATTTTTTTCACGAACTTTTTATTACATTTTCCAAACATATGCAGTATCTGCACACTTTGCTCTATGGTGTGGAGGACTGGGCTCATTACCCTGCCCCAAATTATCATATTTATATATATGATTAAAGCATCCAGGGGGTGTTAATTTAACACTGGGGTAAATAATATAATTAAAATGGAGGGTTAAATGTGTAAATGTATTTTAAAAAAAAAGCATCTCTCTCAATAGTTCTATAGCTACTGAATGAGACAGAAGGAGGGATGCCTTTAACATATACAACTCCTTGAGAAGCCAATTTGACCCTAAAGGGTTAATTCAACCTGTAATCTAAACTCTGTGTCCTGTCACTTCTCTTATCTCTCTGCTCTGCTATCTGACTGAGATAAACCTTTCCGGGAGATATTGTCTCACATGTGGGTGTCAGGGAGCCGCTATCTAATAGCGGGAGACTCCCTGAAGCTCCGGGAGACTTGAGATCCCTGTGTATGAGCCGGGCTCCATGGCGACTCGTAAGGGTCAGGTGACGCGCTGGCTGCAACCACGGTCTGCTGTTTAGCGGGACGGCGGCGGCCATTTTGGTTTACCTCAGCGGCCTCTGAAGTACTGGTAGTTATAGGACCCGCTGTTCATTGCGGTGCCGAGTCGGGAAGCCATGGAGCGGTGAGTGGGAGGCTTCTCTTCCTCTCCGTGGTCATATGATTTAAACGAATCCGCATCGAGGATTTTCTTTGGCTCGATTGCATCGATTAAATCGATGCAATCGTTTCAGCCCTATTCACAATATAATAATTTTAAGTTGCATTAATGAAACTCCTTTTAAGTTGAAATAAATAAACTTTTGCACGATATTCGAATTTTTTGAGTTTCACCTGTATGTGACGAGAAAACAATCTCAGAATGGCCTGGATACGTAAAAGCGTTTTAAAGTTATCACCACATAAAGGGACACTGGTCAGATTTGCTAAAAATGGCCTGGTCCTTAAGGTGAAAAATGGCTGGGTCTTTAAGGGGTTAAATTAAAAGTAAAAAAAAACCCACCAAAATATTAAGTTTAAATCACCCCCTTTCCCAATTTTACATATAAAATATATAAACAAAAAATAAACATATTACATATCGCCACGCCCAAAAAAGTGCGAACTATTAAAATATTTTAAAAAAATCTATGCGGTAAACGCCGTAACATAAAAAATAAAAACTGCACCATTCACCATTTTTTTTTTTTTGTCACTTTGTGCCCCCTAAAAAATAGGATTGGACTGTTCGATTATGCGGAATGCACGCAGCTTTTTTGGTGTTTTTTTTTTTTTTTCGCGTGGTATCAAGTATCGCAATACTTTTTTATGGTATCGGAAGCGAATCAAAATTTTGGTATTGAAACAGCCCTAGGTGACTGTGTAATTTCACTTACCAAGTAGCGATCAATGCGGTGAGGAGTTTCCCAGCTGTGGACGTGGCTCTCCCAGTACAGTATGACTGGTCCGGTGCCATATAACAATATTTTCCCACCATTAACCATTTTCATTCTGGAGATCAGATTGAGAAGCTGCTGTATTTCATATGCTGTCCTTTTCTTAGTGGTTAGTTCTGCCGTACGCACCAGTAAGTAGTAGGGACATGATTCTGTTCAGTTGGGCAGTTTACCAGTATACCCAGTATTGGTGTTCCTGGAACCAGTGCAATAATGCAAGGTCTGGAGAAGGAGCAGAGCGCAGTCTTGCCCCCAGACTTAAGTCGCGTGACAGATAAGACACAACTACACTGCAACATTTGTCGCACCAATGTTGCGCGCCAATTTTTATAATGGCAGTCTATGGTGTCGCACTGCAACATGCAACATACTGCGACGTGACAGTCGCAGAAAAATCCATCTCGAATGGATTTTCAGCGTCTGTCGCGTCGCAGCATGTTGCAGTGCGACACCATAGACTGCCATTATAAAAATTGTCGCGCGACATTAGCCTTATGCAGATGATAAATAAGATATTCTGGTAAGTCGGCCATGTTTGTATCTGCTGCTGATGATGCGCTTTGTGCTCTCTTTTCAGCCACAATCGAGCATGAGATGGAGTTACGGCACAAGAATGAAATGCTGCGGATAGAGGCAGAGGCGCGGGCACGAGCCAAGGTGGAGCGGGAAAACGCTGACATTATCCGGGAGCAGATCCGTCTGAAAGCTGCCGAGCATCGGCAAACTGTTCTGGAGTCTATCAAGTATGTAAAGGGGAACTCTCACTGTAGAGGATGATCTTGTGTGGCTGACAAGCACGGGGATAACATAAGATAATGCTTCTTCCTGTAGGACGGCAGGGACCGTGTTTGGAGAAGGTTTCCGGACCTTTGTATCAGACTGGGACAAAGTGACCGCTGCTGTGAGTACTGCTGAATTAAAGGGGTCCTCCTCCCTAACCCAAAATCACTTGATCTGAACTGTTTTAGCTTTATTGTCACTGGTGTTAGATCAATAGCTTCTCGGTAGACTGGCCAGTGTCCTAAAGAAAGGAAATGCAGAATAATGGCTAGAGGCATCTGTATAAACGGATTCCATCACCCCCATCTTAGCTAATGGAACCTGACACCAGGACAAGCTGAACTAGTGGGTGGAGGGGAATGTACCATCTGACCACCTCCCGAGGTGCTAGTCACTATGCCACAAGATAGTTGAAATCACTCACTTTTGGTGTTTTTTGGCATGGAACCAGAGCAAGAGTTTTGACGGCGACTGTGGAGTTCCTGCTGACCATTATTTTCGATGGTTGCTAGCGATGAAGATCGCGGAACGGCACTTAAAAGCCGTGGCTACGCCATGTTTGTCCCTGCTGTGTTTTTTAACTGCCGCTCCGTAATCTTCAGCACTGCCCCCTATTGAAATGAATAGGAGACTGAAACCCCATGGTCCACGGTGGAATTTCAGCCGGCAGAAAATGGCATGTGAATGGGCCCTTACTGGTTTTTGGGTGTTAGGGCTCCAGGGAAGTATCAAGTGACCTTCCCATGCTTTCTTAAAGGGACAGTGAACTTTGTAAAAAATAAAATTTGCTACGTCATAGTGACGTAAAGGTTTTGATCGTTGGGGGTCTGAG